>NW_026943824.1:6533798-6682679 GCF_035594765.1 Anolis carolinensis
ACTAATTGGCACAGGCTTTTGCCTTGTTAAAAATCCCATTGATTACATTGATTTTGGAGCCCTCCCCAATAGGAATCAATGTTGTAACTCATGGCAATTAATTTCCCGCATTGACTTTGTGCCGAGTAGGAAAACACAGCGTCAATTCTGTCCTAAATTGCCTTCTTGTTAGTCCTGTTTTCGCCTATCCTGGCAGTAGGGTCAAAACCGCATTCATCCTGCAGTGTGGATGCAACTCGAAACGTCCGAATGTGTTGGAAAGAGACATAGAAAGAAACATTTGCAGAAATTCACGTTTGCCATGGCTCTAATTGCAAGTGGGTTGATCTTGGACCTTGAGAAAGCTTTCCTGGCACAAACTGTCCTTCGAAAAATGGCCTTTGCAAGCTTTTAACCTGGTTTTGCAGGTCGTTCTTTTTCTAATTTTAATAGCTGCCAATATTTTTTTAAGTATTTTTCCTGGCAAAGGAGAGAGAAAAAATGGAAACCCTATGAATGTTAAATGATGAGGCAGAATGATAGGTTACAAGTGAGAGATAGTGCCATGCTATAGAAGCAGTCCTTTCCACAAGTCTTGAGCTTTTTCTGAGTGCGTCTACACTGTGTAATGAATACAGTTTGGAACCACTTGAACTGCCACGGCTCTTTGGTGTTTTTTGGATGTTCTTTGCAACTCCCAGGACTCCATCGCACAGAGATGTGGAGATGGAAGCAGTGCCAAATTGCCTTCATTATCTATATATATAAAAGAGTGATGGAATCAGGGCACCGGACAAAACAACAAAACTACAGGCCCCCCCAACCTTGAAACTTGACAACACAACCCGTCATCCACGGCTCTAGGTTGATACAACAAAAAGAAAAGAAAAATAAAGTTCTAATTAGAGGGAGAGCAATAATTGTTTTTATCCAATTGCTGCCAGTTAGAGGGCACTTGGTCTCCTAGCAACCTACTCAGCCCAGGGGACAGGCAGAGTTAGGCCTCACTTAGACCCCCTCTACCCTCACCACTTTCACAGTACACAAACAACCAAATGCATACTAAACATAAAGACAACCATACAACACACATTCAATACCACCACTACCTCAACAATTTCTCACCAACACCACCAGACAACGCCACAGCAATGTGTGGCCGGGCACAGCTAGTACAATATAGATGCACACAGAGAGGGACCAAGACCTTGGGAAACTACAGCTCCCAGCACCCCATCACACTGAGACCTGGCAGTGCAAGAGGTGCCAAACTGAATTCATTCCACAGTGTGGATGCTCCCCTAGAGAGTAGGCTTGTGCACGGATTCGTTTTCAAAAACTGTCTTCGGCTGATTCGAATGCCCATAACAATATATGGTATGTATATATATATGTGTGTGTGTGTATTGGTCGAACGCCTGTAACAGCATGGGTTTCACTGCCGTTTTGGTATATGGTATATGATATATGGTATACAGTATAATTTATTTATATAATATAATATATAAATAATATAGATAATAAATATATATCTATATATATATTTATATATATAAAAGAGTGATGGCATTAGGGCAGCGGACAAAACAACAAAACTACAGGCCCCCCAACCTACAGGCCCCCCAACCCCAACCTTGACAACACAACCCATCATTCACGGCTCTGGGTTGATACAACAAAAAGAAAAGAAAAATAAAGTCCTAATTACAGGGAGAGGAATAATAGTTTTTATCCAATTGCTGCCAGTTTGAAGGCTAAGCTCCGCCCACTTGGTCTCCTAGCAACCTACTCAGCCCAGGGGACAGGCACAGTTAGGCCTCACTTAGGCCTCTTCCACAGATTATCAGATTTTAACTGGATTATATGGCAGTGTAGACTCAAGGCCCTTCCACACAGCTATATAACCCATTTATAATCTCATATTATCTGCTTTGAACTGGATTATCTTGACTCCACACTGCCATATAATCCACTTCAGTGTGCATACTAAACATAAAGACAACCATACAACAGACATTCAATACCACCACTACCTCAACAATTTCTCACCAACACTACCAGACAACGCCACAGCAACGCGTGGCTGGGCACAGCTGGTAATATATAATAAATAATAGTATATGATATATAGTATATGGTATGCATATATATGTGTGTGTATACACATACATATATATATATATATATATATATATATATATATATATATATATATATAGTGCCTGTAACAGTATGAGTTCCGCTGCCATTTTGGTATATGGTATATGATATATAGTATATGGTATATGGTATGTATATATATGTGTGTGTATGTGTGTGTGTATTGGTCGAACGCCTGTAACAGCATGGGTTTCACCGCCGTTTTGGTATATGATATATGATATACAGTATAATTTATTTATATAATATAATATATAAATAATATAGATAATAAATATGTAATAAATAATAGTATATGGTATATAGTATATGGTATGTATACATGTGTGTGTATATATACATATATACAGAAATAAAGATATACATATATACAGATATACATACATATATACATATATATTGAACGCCTGAAACAGCATGGGTTCCACTGCCGTTTTGGTATATGGTATATGATATATAGTATATGGTTTGTGTGTGTATATATATATATATATATATATATATATATATATAATATGTATATATGTGTGTGAGTGTGTATATATATATACATAAACATATATATATAATGCCTGTAACAGTATGGGTTCCGCTGCCGTTTTGGTATATGGTATATGATATATAGTATATGGTATATAGTATGTGTATATATGTGTGTGTGTGTGTATCTATATCTATATCTATATCTATATCTATATCTATATATATATATATATATATATATATATATATAAAATGCCTGTAACAGTATGGGTTCCTCTGCCGTTTCAGTATATGGTATATAGTATATGGTATGTGTATATATGTGTGTGTGTGTGTACGTATATCCATATATATATAGATATATACATATACATATATATATACATAATGCCTGTAACAGCATGGGTTCCGCTGCCGTTTTGGTATAAGGTATATTGTATATAGTATATGGTATATGGCATGCATATATATGTGTGTGTGTATACATATATACATATACATATGTGTGTATGTGTGTGTGTATATATATATGTGTGTGTGTGTGTGTGTGTGTGTGTGTGTGTGTGTGTGTGTATATATATAAATAAAATGCCCAATGTTATAATAGGAGGAGGAATGTTTAAACTTCTGCATTGCTACTGATGGGAAAAAAGGGAAAACTCATAATGAATGCCTCAGAGGAGAGTTGGGTGGAAATGAACTCCAGCCGACTCACATCGAAACGCTCTTTCAGCCTGAAGGAAAAAGGATTAACTTTTGATGTAATTACAGTGTGGGATTTTCCTTGCGTTTGTAGAACTAAATGAGGAAAGCTGGCTTGAAAACTCATTTTTGTACTGGAGTTGGACTGAAGAGGGGGGTATGAACTTCATTTAAGGCGCATCTACACTGTAGAGTGAATGCAGTTTGGAAACACTTCAGGAACCATAGTGGATGGAGTCCTGGGAGTTGTGGTTCCCCAAGCTCTTGAGTTTTCTCTGGGTGCATCTACACTGTGGAACGAAGGCGGTTTTGGCACCACCTTCACCGCCATGTCTCAGTGCGATTGGGTCCTGGGAGTTGTAGTTTCATAAGTCTGCCCAAGGGTGAAAACTACAGCTCCCAGGATCCCATAGCCTTGAGCCAGGGTGGTTCAAGCGGTGCCAAAATTGCATTCATGCTACAGTGTAGATGCACATCAATGGAGCAAATTTCGATGCCCAACGTCTTGGCATCCTCGTGGCGGCAGCTTCCGCACCCGCGCTCCATCTGGTCCGCCTTGTAGTAAAAATGTTCTTTTTCAAACACATGGCGAAGCTCTTCATTCAATCCCTACCTTGCGACGCCGAGTCTGTTGCTATGATCGGCGGCGTCACAAAGGAACAAAACTCCCCCGCTGTGCACATTTGTTATTTAACCGATAGCATGTCTGCAACATTGGAGGGAAAAAAAACAATCCCTTTTTATTCAAAGCCTCAATACTCTGATTCAGCATTAAGCAATCTCCTTGGATTTCAGATGCACTGATACAATTGCATTTATTTGCTCTTCAGTTTGGGATCTGCTGGGGTTTGGTTCCAGGATCCGCAATGGATCCCCAAATGTGATACAAGTCCCATTACATATATACAATACTATGGAGTTCTGGATGTTGTAGATTGACAAACTAGAACTCCCAGGACTCCGTAGCATTGAGCCATGGCACTCAAAGTAGTGCTAAACTGCATTCATTCTACAGTGTAGATGCACCCATTATATACAACAGCATAGTAAAATTGTTACGGTTTTTGTGTTATGTAGTGAAATGTTTAATTCATTGTTGCTGTGTAAGTATATGTATTCCAAATCCAAATTTATTTAATGCTTAGACCATAGGTCTTTTGCATGCAAGACAAACAAACAAATACACAAAAGCCAGACCATCAAATACAATATAAGTATAAGTATATGTATTCGCTCCGGTAAGCATTCCAGCAGTCAAGTGGTTAATTGCAGTGAGCACTGATTTATGGCTAGAAGGGCAAAGCATCAAGACTTCTGTTTAAGCTACGTAACAGGAAGATATGTCATGGACTGTGGAATGTAGGATGTGCTTAAAGTTTACTGATAACAGACACAAAGAGACTCCATGATATGTTCTTGCCGAAGCAAGATGTGTCCGAACAGCTCTGGTTGTTTACCTTGTAGGTAAGGTAAAGGTTTTCCCCTGACGTTAGGTCCAGTCGTGACCAACTCTGGGGGGGTTGGTGCTCATCTCCATTTCTAAGCTGAAGAGCTGGCATTGTCCATAGACACCTCCAAGGTCATGTGGCTGGCATGACTGCATGGAGCACCGTTACCTTCCCGCCGGAGCGGTATCTATTGATCTACTCACATTTGCATGTTTTTGATCTGCTAGGTTGGCAGGAGCTGGGGCTAACAGCAGGGGCTCATTCTGCTCCTGGGATTTGAACCTGGGACGTTGTGGTGTTGACACCACAACTTGTTCACAGTGCAAGACACTTTTATAGAACTTAGATCTAATCACAGCAAAGGGAAAGCAACTCCCCAAAGGTTCCCAAGGCAATCTGTTATCCAGTATCCCCTCTAGATGCCAAACGTTGACTCCTTCGAAGCTCCTGTTTCTGTGATCTCTGATGATGCAGAAACTCCCTTCTATTAAAGGATACATTCCCTGGGGAACTCGGGACATCTGGTTCTACCACGGGAGTCATGTTTTCAGTATCTCTCTCAATTAAGGAAGCCTCGGAGCTATCCACAGCTGGGGTCTGTAATTGGAAGGAGCTAGGAGAACTGGGCAAAAGGTCAGAATAAGCTTTATTCTGGTCAAAGTTCATTTCTGAACCAGGTTCAGAACCCAAAGGTGGCTGGGATATAACACAATCCGCCAAAGTCAATGTGCAGGATAGTGGAGGAACCAAGGGAGAACCCTATGTGCAGTTGCCCAAGAAAATATTCTGCAATGTTTCAGCATCCTTATCCTTGGCATTGCCTTCTGACCCGTTGCCGGAGCTTGATGACTTTGGGGCGAATTCGGCGCAGAGGAGCCGACCTTCTCCCTTCGCCGCTGATCTTTTCCACAGGCCTTACAACCAACTCGCCGCCAAACAACCGAGAGGTGAGATGTTTATGTCACATGGCAAGCTGCCATAGGTTTCTCGGCTGCCAAAAACCATCCCAAAACAAGGGAGAACCCGCTGCAGCTCTTGGCTGCCATCCATGGTTTGTTCCGCCAGCCATGGAGTCCATCTTCAGAAGATCTTTTCTGGTGAGATTGAGGTCTTTTTTTGCACCTTCTTCTTCTCTTTGTGCCTCTTCAAAATCCATAGCGCTGTAATCGGTCACGGCTGGCCTCACGTTTCAACACTTCCCACGTCTCTCTCGGTGTTTATGCCACATTCGTAAGGTTACCTTTATGCCCATCTGTACATTTCTTTTGCGATTCAACGACATTCTATTTTCTGCTTGTGAGCTGAGAATAAAGTACCATATATACTCGAGTATAAGCCAACCCGAATATAAGCCGAGGCACCTAATTTTACCACAAAAAAAAAACTGGGAAAACATTGACTCCAGTATAAGCCGAGGGTGGTACATTTCAGAAATAAAAAGATATACCAATAAAATTACATTAATTGAGGCATCAGTAGGTTAAATGTTTTTGAATACAGTAGAGTCTCGCTTATCCAAGCCTCGCTTATCCAAGCCTCTGGATTATCCAAGTCTACTTTTACAACCTCTCCGTTTTAATCCATGTTTTTATTAGTTCTTGTCATTTGTTTTTATTGGCTAATGTTTAAATTTTTATAATTGTGCATGTTTTTTGTCTATTGTTGTGTTTTATATTGCTATTGTTTTTATTCGGGCTTGGCCCCATGTAAGCTGCCCTGAGTCCCCTTTGGGGAGATAGAGGCAGGGTATAAAAATAAAGTAGTTATTATTATTATTATTATTATTATTATTATTATTATTATTATTATTATTGTAGTCAATGTTTTCAATATATCATGATATTTTGGTGCCAAGTTCATAAATACAGTAATTTCTACATAGCATTACTGTGTATTGAACTACTTTTCCTGTCAAATATGCGGTATAACATGATGTTTTGGTGCTTAACTTGTAAAATCATAACGTAATTTGATGTTTAATAGGCTTTTCCTTAATCCCTCCTTATTATCCAACGTTTTCGCTAATCCAACATTCTGCTGGCCCATTTATGTTGGATAAGTGAGACTACTGTATTTACATAAAGCTCAAATTTAAGATAAGACTGTCCAACTCTGATCAAATCATTATTCTCATCTTCTTCAATGTCAATGTGCTTATGTATCCTTTTAATAATAGAGTAAAATAATACATGTAATAATAATAATAAATACAGGAAAATAATACATGTAATAACAAATAGAGTAAAATAATAATAATAATAAGATCAAAGTGAAATAATAAATGTATTATCAATAATAATAATAATATATAAATAGAGTAAAATAAATGTAATAGTAGCAACAATAACAGAGAAAAATAATAAATGTAATAATACCAATAATAATAGAGAAAATTAATAAGTGTACCATATATTCTCAAGTATAAGGGTAAAGGTAAAGATTTTCCCCTGACGTTAAGTCCAGTCAATGTCTGACTCTGGGGGTTGGTGCTCATCTCCATTTCTAAGCCGAAGAGCCGGCGTTGTCCATAGACACCTCCAAGGTCATGTGGCTGGCATGACTGCATGGAGTGCCATTACCTTCCCGCCGGAGCGGTACCTATTGATCTACTCACATTGGCATGTTTTCGAACTGCTAGGTTGGCAGGAGCTGGAGCTAACAGCGGGCACTCATTCCGCTCCCAGGATTTGAACCTGGCACCTTTTGGTCCGCAAGCTCAGCAGCTCAGCTCTTTAACACACTGTGCCACCAGGGGCCCCATATTCTCGAGTATAAGCTGACCCAAATATAAGCCAACCATCACCCAAGTATAAGCCAAGGGGGCTTTTTCAGTCTTAAAAAAAGGGCTGAAAAACTAGGTTTATACTCGAGTATATACAGTAGTTGCTTTGGGAGATGGTGATCTCTGGAATTCGATCCAGCAAAGTGGATGATGGTGGTGATGGGTTAAGCCCTCATGCCAGCTGAACTGCTGACCTGAAAATTGCCAGTTCGAATCCGTGAGATGGGGTGAGCTCCCATCTGTCAGCTCTAGCTTGCAGGGACATGAGAGAAGCCGCCCAGCTAACACATCCAGGCACCCCCTGGGCAACATCTCTGTAGACAGCCAATTCTCTCACACCAGGAGCGACTTGCAGCATGTTCTCAAGTGAAGCATATTGAAAAGAGCACTAGAATCAGAGCAAACAAATGTGAGTTTATTTGCAAGTGAATCTGAGGTCAAACCATAAGTGAAGCTCTACTGCCATCTCATGGAATAATCCTGTGCATCTTTAAGCCATTTCCAACTTAAGGCAACTCTATGATGGATAAATTTGGACTTCAACTCCCAGAATTCTTAATGGTTGGCTAAGCCGATTGGGAGTTGAAGTCCAAAACCCTTGGAAGGCTGAAGTTAGGGAACCAATGCTCTACCAGTTGTGTTTCACCATGCATTGAAATGATATATAAGTAGGTTGCTTAAACTACCCTGTCAATTTTTAATTTATTCTGTGCATGATTTCATTGTGTTTTGAACCTGTGCTCTATGTCCTTGATAAATGTATTTTCATGCACTTCTATGTATGGCCACATATTATGGTCACTTAGCTACGTGGTCCCATTGATGACCTGGCATTTTAATTTTTTGGAAACGTTCTGGAGAAACAATGGATATAGTTTAGAGTTCCTTCTCTTGAAACAGAGCCTGGTATTTATTGGCGGACTCCCATCCAAGTACCAACCAGGGCCGACCCTGCTTAGTTTCCAAGATCAGACCAAATCCAATGCAATTGGAGGTATTTACAACCAGAAATCCCTGAATAGTTTAGAGTTCTGTTCTCGTGAAACAGAGCCTGATATTTACTAGTGGACTCCCATCCAAGTACCAACCAGGGCCAACCCTGCTTAGCTTCCGAGATCAGACCAAATCCGATGCAATTGAAGGTATTTACAACCAGAAATCCCTAAATAGTTTAGAGTGCCTTCTCGTGAAACAGAGCCTGGTATTTATTGGTGGACCCCCATCCAAGTACCAACTAGGGCCAGCCCTGCTTAGCTTCCGAGATCAGACCAAAACCGATGCAATTGGAGATATTTACAGCCAGAAATCCCTGAATAGTTTAGAGTTCCTTCTCGTGAAACAGAGCCTGGTATTTATTGGTGGGCTCCCATCCAAGTACCAACCAGGGCCAACCCTGCTTAGCTTCCGAGATCAGAACAAATCCAATGCAATTGAAGGTATTTACAACCAGAAATCCCTAAATAGTTTAGAGTTCCTTCTCGTGAAACAGAGCCTGGTATTTACTGGTGGACGGACTCCCATCCAAGTACCAACCAGGGCCAACCCTGCTTAGCTTCCGAGATCAGACCAAATCCAATACAATTGAAGGTATTTACAACCAGAAATCCCTAAATAGTTTAGAGTTCCTTCTCGTGAAACAGAGCCTGGCATTTATTGGTGGACGGACTCCCATCCAAGTACCAACCAGGGCCAACCCTGCTTAGCTTCCGAGATCAGACAAAAACCAATTCCGTTGAAGGTATTTACAACCAGAAATCCCTAAATAGCTTAGAGTTCCTTCTCGTGCTTAGCTTCCGAGATCAGACCAAATCCGATGCAATTGGAGGTATTTACAACCAGAAATCCCTGAATAGTTTAAGTTCCTTCTCGTGAAACAGAGCCTGGTATTTATTGGTGGACTCCCATCCAAGTACCAACCAGGGCCAACCCTGCTTAGCTTCCGAAATCAGAACAAATCCAATGCAATTGAAGGTATTTACAACCAGAAATCCCTAAAGCCCTATCACCCGAATGGAAAATGTATGGATTTTTGGATTTTGTCTAACATGTGTCATCTTTCTATGTTCCTTTAGGTGATTTTGGACTTCAACTTCCATATTTTGGCTACGCAGTGTTCAAAGGACTCTGGGAAATTGAGTCCAAAAAAATGAAATGACCAACCAAGTAGTAATATTCTTCCCAGTTTCCGACAGATGGCGGCAGTGCATTAAGAATAGCCAAATGCTTCTTCCATTGACTCCTTCTGTGGGTTGCATCTACACCAGTGGTTCACAACCTTCCTAATGCCCAGACCCCTTAATACAGTTCCTCATGTTGTGTGTGATTTTGTCATTTGGGAGTTGTAGTTCACCTACAGTCAAATCACATTCTGAACTCCACCAACGATGGAATTGAACCAGACTTGTCACACAGAATTCCCACGACCAAGAAAAAATACTGGAAGGGTTTGGTGGGCATTGACCTTGAGTTTGGGAGTTGTAGTTCACCTACATCCAGAGAGCACTGTGGACTCAAATGACGATGAATCTGGACCAAACTTGGCAAGAGTACTAAGTATGCCCAAATTTGAACACTGGTGAAATTTGGGGAAAATAGACCTTGACATTTGGGAGTTGTCGTTGCTGGGATTTATAGTTCACCTACAATCAAAGAGCCCCTTGAACCTCACCAATGATAGAATTGGGTAGATTGGGATGGTGGGAGGATTCACCGTCTGTTTCCAAAAAAGAAGAGAAGGACAGGAGACGAGATCTTCAGCCTTCTCTGCGAAAGGGGTTCCTAAGACTATCAGAAATATATCCATCTACACTGGAGAATGAATGCAGTTTGGCCCCACTTGAATCCATGATCCTTTATGGGACTTCCATGAAGCTTGAGCAAGCTAATCTGTGCGATTTCTTTGGGAAGACATCAGAACTGAACTTTAGGGCAGCATCTACACTGGAGAATGAATGCAGTTTGGCCCAACTTGAATAGATGATCATTTATGGGACTTTCATGAAGCTTGAGCAAGCTAATCTGTGCGATTTCTTTGGGAAGACATCAGAACTGAATTTCAGGGCAGCATCTACACTGGAGAATGAATTCAGTTTGGCACCACTCGGACTGCTCTGGTTCAATGTTTTGGAATCCTGGGAGTTGTAGTTTTCCAGGGCTTTGGCCAAAGAGTAGTGCAATTGATGTTTTGTCCTTCAGAAAGAAAGAGCACTACCAGAACCTGCTGAATTGCAGCTCCAATGTGGCCGAAGAGGTTCTCTCACAAATCCCGCAACAACAAACCAGGGATGAGCTTGCAGCTCTGCCTAGTTTGGAAAAAGTCAGCAATGCCATCAACCAACAAAAAAACAACAAAGCCAGTGGACCTGATGGGATCCCTGCTGAAATCTTCAAAGAGGGTGGACCTGAGCTGATGGACTCCACCAGCTCATTGAAAAAGTGTGGGTGACTGAGAAAATCCCAGCAGACTTCAAGGATGCCACCATCATCACCCTTTTCAAGAAAGGGGACAGAAAAGACTATGGGAAGCTCGGCCTCTTATTGAACATCGACAAAACCAAAGTGCTCTTCCAACAGGCACCAGCTAATCCCTCTGCAATGCTAGGAATACAGCTTAATGGTGTCACATTAGACAATGTTGACCATTTCCGCTCCCTTGCCAGCCACCTCTCCACGAAAGTCAACATCGACACTGAAATACAACACCGCCTGAGCTCTGCGAGTGCAGCATTTTTCCGAATGAAGCAGAGAGTGTTTGATGACCGGGACATCCGTAAAGATACCAAGGTGCTTGTTTACAAAGCCATTCCC
Source organism: Anolis carolinensis (assembly GCF_035594765.1). Taxonomy (NCBI): domain Eukaryota; kingdom Metazoa; phylum Chordata; class Lepidosauria; order Squamata; family Anolidae; genus Anolis; species Anolis carolinensis. Next base: position 6,545,160 of record NW_026943824.1, read on the forward strand.
CTCCCAACCCTGCTCTACGCCTGCGAAACATGGGTGGTCTACAGATGACACTTAAATACAACACTGCCTGAGCTCTGCGAGTGCAGCATTTTTCCGAATGAAGCAGAGAGTGTTTGATGACCGGGACATCCGTAGAGATACCAAGGTACTTGTTTATAAAGCCATTGTCCTCCCAACCCTGCTCTACGCCTGCAAAATGTGGATGGTCTACAGATGACACTGAAATACAACACCGCCTGAGCTCTGCAAGTGCAGCATTTTTCCAAATGAAGCAGAGAGTGTTTGATGACCGGGACATCCGTAGAGAGACCAAGGTGCTTGTTTACAAAGCCATTGTCCTTCCAACCCTGCTCTACGCCTGCGAAACGTGGACGGTCTACAGACGTCACACTTAACTCCTAGAGCGTTTCCATCAGCGTTGCCTCAGAAAAATCCTGCAAATCTCTTGGGAAGACAGGCGGACAAATGTCAGCGTGCTTGAGGAAGCAAAGACCACCAGCATTGCTCCTACGCCATCAACTCCGCTGGACTGGCCACGTTGTCCGAATGCCAAAGCAATTGCTCTATCCGAACTCAAGAAAGAGAAACGTAATGTTGTTGGGCAGGAAAAGAGATTTAAAGATGGGCTCAAAGCCAACCTTAAAAACTGTGGCATAGACACTGAGAACTGGGAAGCCCTGGCCTTTGAGCGCTATAATTGGAGGTCAGCTGTGACCAGCAGTGCTGTGGAGTTCGAAGAGGCATGAATGGAGGGCTTAAGGGAGAAACGTGCCAAGAGGAAGGAGCGTCAAGCCAACCCTGACTGGGACCACCTTCCACATGGAAACCAATGTCCTCACTGCGGGAGAACATGCAGATCAAGAATAAGTCTCTTCAGCCACCTAAGAACCCACCCTCAAGACCCTACAACTGGAAGACTATCATCCTCAAACTACGAGGGATCGCCTAAGTAAGTAAGTAAGTAAGGCCAAAGAGTGCAAACTACAACAAAAATTCTTTATTGATTAGTCACTTTTGACCACATCAAAACATGTAAAACATACAATATGTACACACTTACGCATACATACAATAAAACCATGTAAAGATACAAAACATTCCGACCTGCGGCCTAATAACCCCCTCCTAGATAAGTATACTCTAGTTTCTCTTCAGATCGTATAAATCTTTCGCCTTTTTACCAAACTACACTCCTGAGATTCCAGAGCCTTGAGCTCTGGCCAAGTGGTGCCAAACTGCATTCATTCTCCAGTATAGATGCACCGCTAGATGGCACTACGTGACTTGGAAACGCATTTGCTGCAAAGTCGACGCGTTGCATCCAGTCATCTCGGTGTCTCTCTGTGTGTGTTTTCTTGCAGTTCCAATATGGACTTTGCAAAAGATGGGAAAAATCGCTACGTCTTCTGAAACTGCGCCGACTAATTGTGCACAAGGGAGATGTGGGCTTTATGGAGAACAAATAAAAACTTCATTCGGTGTGCATCTGTGTACACACAGCCAAAAAGACATCGGTATCCCAATCTTATTCAAATCTGCACTGTCAAATAAATCTAGTTTGACACCTCAATGCGTCTGAATCCTGGGAGTTGTAATGTGACAAGGCCTGGAGCCTGCCCTGACCAAAAAGGGTGCAAACAACAACTCCGAGGATCTCACAGCTTTGAGCCACAGCACTTAAAGTGGTGCCAAATTGCATTCATTCTACATTATAGACTCGATCGGAGTGGACTACAATTCCTATGAGTCCCAAGCAGAATGGCGGGATTACCAATCCCACAATATCCGCAAACCTTTTCACTTCTTGAATGAAGCAGAGGAGCCGGTTCATCATATCTTGTGTATCTCGGCTACACATATTTCTCATTTTCATGACTGCACGGTTTGGTTTTTGCATTTGCAATTGAATGGCTTGTTTTGCAATTGCATTGCATTCGGTTTTATAGCTCCGTCTTTCCATGTTTATTTCGATGGAGATTGCACCGCTTTGGCAATAATAACCAACAATGACGACAAATGAGAACAACTTACAGCAACACAAGATCTGCATCCACACTGTAGAATTAATGCAGTTTCAAATGCGATGGGATGCTGGGAGTTGTACTTTCACAAGATTTTTTTTTAGCCTTATCTGTCAAAGAGGGCAAACTACAAATCCCAAGGTTCTTGCACTGAGCCTTGGCAGTTAAAGTGGCACCAAACAGTATTAATTATACAATGTAGATGCACCGATTGGGAGCCCCTGGTGGCGCAGCGGGTTAGACCGCTGAGCTAGTGAACTTGCTGAACGAAAGGTTGGCAGTTTGAATCCGGGGAGCGGGGTGAGCTCCCGCTGTTAGCCACAGCTTCTGCCAACCTAGCAGTTCGAAAACATGCAAATGTGAGTAGATCAATAGGTACTGCTCCAGCAGGAAGGTAAGTAAGTAAGTAACTTTATTCTTCTACCCCGCCACCATCTCCCAACAGGGACTCGGGGCGGCTAACAAAACAAATACAACAGTTAAAACACATTACAATAAATAAAACCACAATAAAATCGACACTATAATGGTGTTTCATTTAGTCACACCGGCCACATGACTTTGGAGGTGTCTGTGGATGACACCAGCTCTTTGGCTTAGAAATGGAGATGAGCACCAACCCATAGAGTCGGACATGGCTAGACTTAATGTCAGGGGAAAGCCTTTACTTTTACCTAGATGAACCCGATGTTGTCTTTTTCATCACTTTACTATCAGTAGGAAAAAGACATATGCAGACATGAGTGGGTGTGCAGGACCTGAGTGTTTGCAGGAACTTAGTGGATTGGGCTCCTGAGATCAATGCAGGAAAAGCCATAAGAAAGGCTTCCCACGATGCTTTTGTCCCTTGTCAAATTAAGTCAGTGACGCAAGCGGAGCTGGTCTCGGAAAGATTTAAGCAACCATACGATCTGGTCTCCTTTCCCCCTCAATCGATTGGCCTCACTCGCATCCAATTTCGTTTAATGCATGCAGGCCAAAAAAAAATGTTTAAAAAATATCTCAATCGCTTAGGTTTACTTTGGAAACGGCTCAGGCAAAGCAAGCAGGCCTAGAAACCTTTTGCAAAGAGGATTTGATGTGTAGAGAGCTTTAGGGAAACTGCGAGGAAACCAAGGCTTCGGAGGCTTTTGGGTACATTTTGGAGACCACTGCTTTCTCTTCTAAGTTTCTTCAAGATTTGGTAGTCATCTCACCATACCTCCTGAGGCTACCAAGACACCAGGGACCCCAGTGCGAAACTTATTTGGCTCAGATGGGACTGAGACCAACTTGGGGTCCCATTCATCCATGTCACTGATCACTAGAGATTTCCGTTGGTTATTTCAGATCCTTCAATAGTGTTAATTCTCCCAGGTTTGGAGAGTGATACCAAGGGTGCATCTACACTGTTGAATTATTGTTGTTGTTGTTGTTGTTGTTGTTGTTCTTCATTATCATACACCATCAATTGAATGCAATTTGACTCAATTTTCACTACCCTGGCTCAATGCTATGGGATCCTAAGAGTTGTAGTTTGGTGAGGCACCAACCTTGTGGAACAAGACCTTGTGAAACAACAACTTTCAGGATGCCAAAGCATTGAGGTTGGGCTAAGCTGCGTTCACTTATAGTGCATGTGACGGCGCAAATTCATGAGACCCTAAACATACGGGTTAAAAACATGAAGTATCACTGAACAACTCCCAGCATTTCTCATCATTGCCTCTGCTGGCTAAGGATGCTGGGAGTTGTAGTCCAAATCCATGTAGAAGTTCCCTTATCCTTGACGGAAGGAAAGCTTGCTGAACTGCAACTCCCAGCATCCCTCACCATTGACTCTGCTAGCAAGCAACCTGGAAGTCGTAGTCCAACCCATTGTAGGAGTTCTCCTAGCCTTGACAGAAGGAAAGCTTATCTGTACTGCTGAACTACAACTCCCGGCATTCCTCACCAATACTGGATAAGAATGCTGGGACTTGCAGTCTAACCTCTTATAGAAGTTGTCCTAACTTTGATGGAAGGAAAGCTTATCTGTCTTGCTAGACTGCAACTCCCAGTATTCATCATTTGACTCGGCTGGCAAAGGATGCTGGGAGTTGTAGTGCATGTGATGGTGCGAGTGGTGCCATCTATATGTCAAACTGTAAGTTGCAAGATTTGAATTGTAGTATCATGCCTGATTTTGCCTTTATCCTGTAAATGTAGTTGGATTGATTGGTTATTTATAGCTGTCAATCAATGTTGTTTGCACCAGTTATATTGCTCCCTCAGCTCTATTGTTTGACTCCACCCTTTCCTGGAGTAGGACAGTGTTTCCTTTTTCCATTCCACCATCAAGCTTTCTACCAGATGGACGTGAGAGAGAGACTTGGCTCTAAAAGCCCTTGATTAAGTTACCTCTCACCACCAATTCTGAGGTTCTTACCCTTGAGACTTATGCTTCATGTTCAGGGCCAACCTGGACGACGTTGAGGAGTCTCAAGCGCCTTCAAATCAGTTCTTTGGCATCAGAGGAAGACTGTGTCTTCAAACATAGGCAATTTGGACTGAGGCTGAGGATTGCTCCGGCATTCACAGCCATTGAGAAAGAGGGACCTGGAAAAGCTTCTCAGCTGCAAAGCTCCTTGGACTTAAGACAACCAAAGACTGTAATGTATATTTTCCTTTACCCCTTTGAAACTTCCAGCTTATTGGGATAACCTTTTGTGAACAATAAAACCAGTTTGAGTCATCTACAGTGTTTTGGTCCTTGGGAGTTCCAGTTTCCCTAAAGGAGGGCAAGAAGCAATCCCCTGGGGAAAGATGTCATGTCCATGCCTCTTTCGCTAAGAGTTATAGCCCCAGGTGTGACGGCACAGTGCATGTGCACCCAAGTGTGTTCCTCCCATTGGTTTCAAGGCAGATGTTTCCCCAAGACAATCCATTTCGTGACTGTTTCTGTGTGTGGACATGATTATGGGGTAACTTTCTGGAAAACAATATGAAGATAGAGTTTTTTGGGGTAGGCATGAAGTCTGTGGAGATACAAAGACCATGGCTGCAGGGATGGAGAGAAGACAAAAGACATGGCCTTTGGAGAACTATGAATAAACCGCTCTCCAGATATAAATCATAAATCCTCAAACCTAGAAGATCTCCTCTTCCAAAGGAGGTTGGACATTGCATGCAAAGGCCTCTCACTTGCATCCAGGGATTCCTGGAGGCACCAACTCTGATGACAGAACCATCTTCTCACCAAATGTGTCCTCTTCCCATCCAGTGTCTTACTCCGGTCAATCTCTGCTTCTCTCCCCTCCTTTAACTTCTTTCCGCCCCTCCTGACATATGCATCGGTGTCTGGGTCTGTTTCCTGGGGTCAGCGTCTGTTCTGAGCTGCTTTCCCAGCAATCCAGACTGGCAGCTTCCGACCGCATCTCGGCTTCTCGGCACGAAATGGCCTCCAGTGGCGGTTGTCCTGCCCAAGGCTCCGGCGCTTGCCGGGACCAAATGCCGACGGCATGCCTCAATTGCCTGGCGGTGTTTCCTCGCTCGGCGACACCTTTGCCTTGCATCTCCCTCCAAGAGAACCAAAGATCCCCCTCCAAGGGCCTCTGTCGACACTTGTGCAATGTTCGCCAGGAAGGCAGGTGTTTCTGTTACAGGATGCAACTAGGAAACATTCTGCTCAGATTGGCAGCAATTCCCGCTTTCACGCAAAGACAAACACAGAAACTGCCTTCTGTCCAATTTTTGTGCAGTTCCAGGGATTGATAGAATGGAAAACAAAGTTTATTTTCTCCAGATGTTTGGGGATTCTGATCCCAGAATGCCTGGATCTCCTCATAGATGGTTTCCAGATGTTTGGGATGCCTTGATCTTTTGGGAAATGATCTCCAGATATTTTGGGTTCCTGATCCAAGAATGCCTTGATCTTCTGGGAGATGGTCTCCAGATATTTTGGGTTCCTGATCCAACAGTGCCTTGATCTTCTGGGAGACAATGCCTCCAGATATTTTAGATTCCCGATCTCGTAGTTTCTGGATCTCCTGGGAGATGGTCTGCAGTTGTTTTGTATTCCTAATGCCAGAGCATCTGGATACCTGGTCTCAAAATGCTTGGATTTTTGAGAAATGACATATCCAAATATTTGAGACTTCTTATTTCATGCTAATCTAACACTCAAGCTATGACTCCCCTCTGGCTCCCTGATTTTTCTTAGTCATTGTGCCTTTTTGTTGTCTTCAGCCAAAGCTGTGCAATCAAAATAAAAATTGGAAAGATTGGTTTGTTCAGTGTCTTTACAAGGCTTAAACTTATTTTTATTGCATGCTGGTCTGAGAAAGGGTAGGGTTTAAATACTGAACTAAATCAATAGCCTCTTCCTGAAGTCTGGGAGCAACCAGTATAGAAACCGAGAGGACTCTCCCATGCACTGGTTGTAGAATTGCAGGAGAAAATAATATTTTATTGTGATCTCCCAGTCCTGCAAATCTTACGTTGCCTCTTTTTCTCTCTTTGCATTGTTTCAGATGGATCGGCCTGTGCAGAAGTGCATGAAATAGGATTGTGCCTGAGAGAGAAGATGGATAGTTTCACTGCGGGTCCAAGATGGACCGATCCAATGCCTGTGTTTGCAAACAGGGTTTCCCTCTCGAGCCAGAGAGAGGACACAGACCCGCAGTTATCATCCGAAGGGCTATATATAAAAAGGGAAGCAAATGGGAACCATATTATCTTTTTCATTTTTTTTTCTAAATGGCAGCGCATGAGTCACCCGCGTAGGTGGGTCAGGCTGCTGACTCCGAAGCGAAAAAAGTGAGCGTGTTCAGAGCAAGTTATATAATGACGGTTGCATGCATCCCCATAGGAGCCGAGGCATCTGGCTCACCTCTCTCCCTCTCGTTCTCTTTCCCTCTCACTGCATCCAAAGCATCCTGGCTCCGTTTCCCTCTTTCTGCAAGAAAACAGAGCTAGCCTTTTTTGAAACCGAGAAAAAGAAATGTCTAAAGGTTGAGTTCTTTCAAGCTGATTTGAGCGCCAGCTTGATGTCGTGACAATGCACCTGGGGAAGGTAAGAAGCAGAGGAAAGCTATTGTTTGGCTGCCTCCAACACTTCATTGGTGAGGTGGAGGAGCTTTTGTAGGGTGCATCTACACTAGAATTAATGCAGCTTGAGACCACTTTAGTGGCCATGGAACCCTGGGAATCCTCCTTTTATAAGAATCCCAGAAGACGCAACTGCCTTCACCTCCCAAAACACCCAATGGTCAAACATTATGGGAACAGAGGTCTAAAATATCTAGAGACTTCATCTCCCAAAAGACCCAGCTGGATTCATCAATGTCCAAGCATTATGGGAGCAGAAGTCCAAAACATTTGGAGACTTTGGGGAGCAGAAGTCCAAAACATCTCCCAGAAGACCCAATGGCCTTCACCTCCCAAAAGACCCAATGGCCAAACATTATGGGAACAGAATCCAAAACATCTAAAGACGTCATCTCCCAGTAGACCCAGATGGATTCATCAGTGTCTAAGCATTATGGGAGCAGAAGTTCAAAACATTTGGAAACTTGACAACCCAGAAGACCTAGCCATCCAATGACCAAGCCAAAACATTTGGAGACTTTGGGGAGCAGAAGTCCAAAACATCTCCCAGAAGACCCAACAGCTTTCACCTCCCAAAAGACCCAATGGCCAAACATAAAATATCTAGAGATGTCATCTCCCAGAAGGCCCAGCTGGATTCATCAATGTCCAAGCATTATGGGAGCAGAAGTTCAAAACATTTGGAAATTTGATGACCCAGAAGACCCAGTTATCCAATGGCCAAACATTATAGGAGCAGAAGTCCAAAACACCTCCCAGAAGATCCAACAGCCTTCCATCTCCCAGAAGAACCAAGGGCTAAGCATTATGGGAACAGAAGTTCAAAACATCTAGAGATATCATTTCCCAGAAGACCCAGCTGGATTAATCAATGTCCAAGCATTATGAGAGCAGAAGTCCAAAACATTTGGAAACTTGACAACCCAGAAGACCTAGCCATCCAATGGCCAAGCATTATAGGAGAAGTCCAAAACATTTGGAGACTTTGGGGAGCAGAAGTCCAAAACATCTCCCAGAAGACCCAACAGCCTTCACCTCCCAAAAGACCCAATGGCCAAACATTATGGGAACAGAGGACTAAAATATCTAGAGATGTCATCTCCCAGAAGGCCCAGCTGGATTCATCAATGTCCAAGCATTATGGGAGCAGAAGTCCAAAACATTTGGAAACTTGACAACCCAGAAGACCTAGCCATCCAATGGCCAAGAATTATAGGAGAAGTCCAAAACATTAGGAGACTTTGAGGAGCAGAAGTCCAAAACATCTCCCAGAAGACCCAACAGCCTTCACCTCCCAAAAGATCCAGTGGCCAAACATTATGGGAACAGAAATCCAAAACTTCTAGAGATGTCATCTCCCAGAAGGCCCAGCTGGATTCATCAATGTGCAAGCATTATGGGAGCAGAAGTCCAAAACATTTGGAAACTTGATGACCCAGAAGACCTAGCCATCCAATGTCCAAGCATTATAGGAGAAGTCCAAAACATTTGGAGACTTTGGGGAGCAGAAGTCCAAAACATCTCCCAGAAGACCCAACAGCCTTCACCTCCCAAAAGATCCAATGGCCAAACATTTTGGGAACAGAGGTCTAAAATATCTAGAGACGTCATCTCCCAGAAGGCCCAGCTAGATTCATCAACGTCCAAGCATTATGGGAGCAGAAGTCCAAAACATTTGGAGACTTCATGACCCAGAAGATCCAGCCATACAATGCCCAAACATTATAGGAGCAGAAGTCCAAAACACCTCCCAGAAGATCCAACAGCCTTCCATCTCCCAGAAGAACCAACGGCTAAGCATTATGGGAACAGAAATCCCAAACATCTAGAGACTTCATCTCCCAGAAGACCCAGATGGATTCATCAATGTCCAAGCATTATGGGAGCAGAAGTCAAAAACATTTGGATACTTGACAGTCCAGAAGACCTAGCCATCCAATGGACAAGCATTATAGAAGTCCAAAACATTTGGAGACTTTGGGGAGCAGAAGTCCAAAAACATCTCCCAGAAGACCCAATGGCCTTCCATCTCCCAGAATAACCAATGACCAAGCATTATGGGAACAGAAGTCTCAAACATCTGGAGAAACAAGGTTGAGGACCACTGCTCTTCTAGCACTGCTCCCCCATAAAAACAAACATGCAGGTTTGGGCTGCATTTGTGGATCTGAAGAATTAAAACCTAGTCTTTGCTCAGAAGATACAACGATTGGGGACATTCTGTGCAGACTTCACACTCAGCAAATGTAGCCATTGGGGGACGTTCAATGCAAAATCCACATTTGGTGGATTTGCATTCAAAACAGGACTGGCATGCAGAAATAGCATTTCTTTTCTGCAGTGAGCGAATTCTGCATGGAACAAGTCCCAAACTGTGAGCGTTGTGCGGAGAGATTTGGGGACCCCTGGGGAAGCCATGTTTGATGCAAAGCCAGCATTTCTCGCCAGGCAGGTTCTTAAGGTGATTTTCCAAAGGAGTGAGAACTGCTGATGAAGCAGTTGGAAAGTTTGTTCGCGAAGTTGCATCTTATAGATTTCCTTTAGCTGTCAGGATTAGGAGGAACGAGTGACCTCCCCGTTGCGGATTTAAGCCCGCCGTTGAGTGAGTTTGCACTCCAAGGCTTTCTTCCCTTCTCTTTGTGCGATTGCATCAGTGGAAGACAGCTCCGGTGCCATCCAAGTGCCCTCTGTATCAATTTTGCAAAAATAATGGGTTTCCAACTGGTCTGGGCTTGCGTGCAGATTATGAAACAAGGGTCACTTTTGTGGCCCTCAAAGCCGCTTCTTGTGACAGCTCAGTAGTTATGTGCAATAAAGGCAACCAAAATAAATAAGGACTATTTCCCTCCCTCTCTCCCATTTTTTGGCCATTTTGATGGACTGGAAATGTCAGAAAGAAGTGTCTAATTAAAAGGCTGGGTTTATTTTGGGCTTCGTCTTGCTGTGTTCGCCATCAGTCGCTAGCTGCAGAGTGCCATCCATGTCAAATGGTCGACAACAGATCTGGGTTTCAGTACAAACTTTAAAAGAGATATCCCCAGGTTGTTGAATATAGGTAGAGTTCTAAATCCGTTCCGGGTTTTAGTCCAAACACTAAAAGCCACTCCCAAGTTGGCAAATATGGGAATATTTATTTATTTATTTTATTTACAACATTTATACCCCGCCCTTCTCACCCGAGGGGACTCATAATAATAATAATAATAATAATAATAATAATAATAATAATAATAATAATAATAATAATAACAACTTTATTCTTATACCCCGCCCCATCTCCCCGAAGGAACTCGGGGCGGCTTACATGGGGCCTTGCCCAGACACAGCAATATAGAAGCAAAAACAAAACAATAAAACAAATTACACAACAATAAAACATCAGCATCAATAAAAACAGCCATAAAAGGTCACCATACAAAATAAAGCGTTAAAACAGGAAATTAATACACAGATCTGGGCCAAAGTGCAAAATGTGTCAAAGTCAGGGAGAGGTAGTTACACAGCTGACATAGTCAATAAAGTGCTAAGAATAATAATGAGAAGGCGAATCAGTGGGTCTATTGTTACGTAGGCAGACAACTCAGGGCGGATTACAGAAATTAGCAAAATTTAATGCCCAAAAATGCAATCATAAAAGCAAAACAATACAAATAAATCCATTAATAACATTGTTAAAATACATTATAAAAACCTTAAAAACATATATATAATTAATTCCATTCCATTTGTCCGAGATCCTCATGCTTCATCCTTAAATCAGGCCATGTCAACTTTATCATTTACTCATTAAAAGCTTGGGCACATAACTATGTTTTCACGGCCCTTCTAAAACCCATCAGGGTAGGAGCCTGTCGGATACTCCTACATCCGTTCTGTGTTTTAGTCTGCATCTTAAAAGAGCTACTCTCAGCTTGGCTACTATGGGTAGACCTCTACATCCGTTCCTGGTTTTAGTCCGAACTTTAAATGACCTACTCCAGGGTTGGCTAATATGGATATTTCTCTAAATCAGTGATTCCCAACCTTTGGTCTCCAGATGTTTTGAACTTCAGCTCCAACAGTTCGTAACAGTTGGTAAGCTGGCTAGGATTTCTGGGAGTTGAAGTCTTTATACGATTTGGAATGATCCATGTGAACACATAGCTTCTCTGTGCACCCTGAACACGTATTTACAAGCAGGACTTAGGCAAAGAAAAGAATCACGCGAAAGCAGGTTTTTGTTAGCATTCAAGAAATCAGTACTTACATATTTTTGACAAAGGAAGACAAATCATTTCAAATGCAAATATCGCAAACTCTGTGGACCTTCAGATGCATACTGGGGTAAAAAGGAAAAAGAGGCCAAGGAATAGGCAGGTCGAGGGACGTCCTTTAAGATTTCTTGTACTCAATTCTTTCTACCTTGACGTTGTCGCCAATTAGCTGATAAACATAGGTCATGATGGTGGAAGCTTGGATATCCATCGGTACAAAAGAAGGTATGATGTTGTTTTCCAAAGCACTGTACACTCCTGTTGCTGATCCAGGATTGATATAGAACTTGTTTTCATGCTCAAAGGCCTCAAATTTGTGTGTGTGCCCAGAAATCAGGATGTCCACATCAAACTGTCTCTGGAGCAGCGCCAGGCTGGCCACGTCTCCCCATGGGATCACTTGCTGGCCGTGGATCAGGCCAATCTTAAACTGCCCGACAGTGACAACTTTCTGTTCAGGGTAGTTCAAGTTCTCATCAAAGTCCCCTCTAACCACATGAACATCACCAGCCAGGGTCTTGAGATAGTCATAACTCTCCTTTGTGCAGTGGTTTCCAGTGCAGAGAATGTGTTGGATCTTCCCTGGAACCAGAAGTTTTTTGAACTTTGCTGGCAAACTGTTGCAGCGGTGAGGGATATGAAGGTCTCCCAACACTAACACCAACATCTTGGCCCCCAACACAATGCCGCTCCCTCAGGCTCTTATTTCCGCTGCTTCTGGTCTGGCAAGCCCAGGGTCCAGAAGCGGAGCACGTGACGAGAATGTGCGGGAGTTGAAGTCCAAAACACCTGGAGGCCCCAAGGTTGGGAACCACTGCTCTAAACCTCAGAAGGACTAGACAATCTGGATTCAACTGAGCCAATGTCCAGGTTGTGAGGATCCATAAAGTCCAGTTTAGAGTCAAATCTACTCATATTCATTCCCCCAAGACAGACACAAGGTATGTATGGAGGAACTCCTGGTGATGCATCTCAAGGGGTTGGAAGCTTTGACTTGTGTTTAGCAATGGACCTTATGGATGGTACTTTGGAGGAGAAAAAAGAAGGGAAGAGGAAGGAGGAGAAAGTGTGTCCTTTCCTCCATAAACGCTTTGTGTTTCTTCCTCCAGCCATTTAGGTCCTTCCTCATCCAACATGGCACCAAGACGGGATAGACTCAAGAGCAATTATGGTGAACGTTTGCTTAATGCACGTTCAATATTTTATCAGCCCTACTTTCTGTCCAGCCTCTCCCCAAAAACTAAACTCATGGCTCTTCAAATCCAGAAGACGAGGAGGAAAGGGAAAGGGAGCAATCCGGAAAGGTTAATAGCTTTGCTTCTCTCTTAGTCATCTTTCCATTATTTAAGAGTTCGGCTGCTAGGTTTCGCAGGCTGACAAACTCTTTGCCCAAAACCGTTTGGGATAAACCCTTCTCTTTTTGAAGTGGGACTACAAAAATACCTTTCAATAAATACATCCACCGAAATAGGGTTGGCCAAAGCAGTCTTCAATGGAAATCTTTCTACGATCTTCATCAGAATGACTTGCTAGGGTTACTTCTCCTTCCTTTCCTGTTTCTTCTTCCCCCTCTTCTCCTTCTTCTTAATAGCCTTCTTTCTAATATCCTTCTTAATATCTGGGAGCAATGGGTGCAAATGACAGGAAAGGAGACTCCACCTGCATATTAGGAAGAACATCCTGACCGTAAGAAAAAGTGTTCAACAGCCTTCTTTGGAGGCTTTAAAATAAAGGCTGGATAATAATAATAATAATAATAATAATAATAATAATAATAATAATAATAATAACAACAACAACAACAATAATAATGATTATGATGATGATGATAGTAATACTGGTGGGATCACAAACCTGCAAAAGTATTGGAAAATGAGCACGCAAAGATACTGTGGGACTTCTGAATCCAGACTGACAAAGTTCTGGAACACAACACACCAGACATCACAGTTGTGGAGAAGAAAAAGGTTTGGATCATTGATGTCGCCATCCCAGGTGACAGTCTCATTGACGAAAAACAACATGAAAAACTCAGCCGTTTTAAGGAACTCAAGATTGAACTGCAAAGACTCTGGCAGAAACCAGTGCAGGTGGTCCCGGTGGTGATGGGCACACTGGGTGCTGTGCCAAAAGATCTCAGCCGGCATTTGGAAACAATAGACATTGACAACATTACGATCTGCCAACTGCAAAAGGCCACCCTACTGGGATCTGCGCGCATCATCCGAAAATACATCACACAGTCCTAGACACTTGGGAAGTGTTCGACTTGTGATTTTGTGAGACGAAATCCAGCATATCTATCTTTTTTGCTGTGTCATACAATAAAATAATAATAATAATAATAATAATAATAATAATAATAATAATAATAATAATAATACATCACACAGTCCTAAACACTTGGGAAGTGTTCGACTTGTGATTTTGTGATACAAAATCCAGCATATCTATCTTGTTTGCTGTGTCATACAATATAATAATAATAATAATAATAATAATAATAATAATACTACATCACACTGTCCTAGACACTTGGGAAGTGTTCCACTTGTGATTTTATGATACAAAATCCAGCATATCTACCTTGTTTGCTGTGTCATACAATAAAATAATAATAATAATAATAATAATAATAATAATAATAATAGAAACTTTATTTATACCCTGCCACCATCTCCCTGCGGGAACTCGGGGCGGCTTACATGGGGCAAAGGCCCAAATAACATAAGGACAAAATAAACAACAACATAATACCAATCTATATATATATAAAAGGGTAATGAAATTTCAGCCTAGGACAAAACAACAAAACTACACATCCGAGAAACACTAAACTTGGCAGCAAAACCCCTCATCCATGCCTCTACGTTCATACAACAAAAAGTTCCAGCTACTCCAGAAAACGGCCAGGCTTTGAGACTGCAAGGCTATTCACTGCTACTCCACCTGGCCAACAAAGGATTCTCATAAGCCACAGCAACGCGTGGCCGGGCAAAGCTAGTCACAATATAAAAAGATAAAACAATAATACAATATGAAACAAGAGTATTATAACAGTTAAAACCAGTCAATTAAAACAACAATACAAGGATAAAAAAATTGCATTTGAAACACATAAATGGTAAGGCCATAATAAATACAGGATAAAATATTTAAAAAATTATGGCCATCTGTTGGCAGGGCTTTGATTGTGCTTTTCCTGCCTGGCAGGGGTTTGGACTAGATTACCCATGCGGTCTCTTCCAACTCTATTATTCTATGACTCTTCGTCCTGCTTCTTTACTCTTCTTTCTCTCCCTCTCCCTCCTTTTCTACCGCATCTTTCTTCCTCTCCTCTCTTTCCTTTTTCTTCCTTTCTTTCCTGCTCTCTTTCTCTCTCCCGCTGGCCTTTAAATAGCAGCAGAAGGCAACCTGGCTTCGCAGTTCAGCCACCGAGGGAGAGACTCTCCCTGAGCCGCACACTGTACTTTTGACAAACGGCTGAACACCTCTTTCTCTTTCACTCTGGAAAAGCCAAATCTGTCCTGACAGCTCCGTTTTGAGGCCCGTCTCCCCAGATGCCCAGTTGCTACTTGACATCGCTTTGCTGTGGATTCACCGTCCCTCCGTCGCTTGGCAGGAAGCCTTCTTTTCCAAGGGCCGGCGGTTGGCAGCTCATTCCGCCATTGCAAAAAGTGAAACAACAGTCGGGGATTCGTGTCTATGGTTATGAATGTCCAAAGACAACCACTTGCCCCTCGCATCCCTTGAACTGCCATGGCTCAGTGGATTGGAATGGTAGGAGTTATTATCAATTTATATCCCCATACCATGCTCTTCCAACAGGCACCAGCTAATCCCTCTGCAATGCCAGGAATACAGC
The DNA here is from genome assembly GCF_035594765.1 of Anolis carolinensis. NCBI lineage: Eukaryota > Metazoa > Chordata > Lepidosauria > Squamata > Anolidae > Anolis > Anolis carolinensis. Next base: position 6,560,366 of record NW_026943824.1, read on the forward strand.
TTAATGGTGTCACATTAGAAAACGTTGACCATTTCTGCTCCCTTGGCAGCCACCTCTCCACAAAAGTCAACATTGACACTGAAAGACAACACCGCCTGAGCTCTGCGAGTGCAGCATTTTTCCGAATGAAGCAGAGTGTGTTTGATGACCGGGACATCCATAGAGAGACCAAGGTGCTTGTTTATAAAGCCATTGTCCTTCCAACCCTGCTCTAGCCTGCGAAACGTGGACGGTCTACAGACGTCACACCAAACTCCTGGAGTGTTTCCATCAGCGTTGCCTCAGAAAAATCCTGCAAATCTCTTGGGAAGACAGGCGGACAAATGTCAGCGTGCTGGAAGAAGCAAAGACCACCAGCATTGAAGCAATGCTCCTACGCCATCAACTCCGCTGGACTGGCCATGTTGTCCGAATGCCCGATCACCATCTCCCAAAGCAGTTACTGTACTCTGAACTCAAGAACGGGAAACGTAATGTTAGTGGGCAGGAAAAGAGATTTAAAGATGGGCTTAAAGCCAACCTTAAAAACTGTGGCATAGACACTGAGAACTGGGAAGCCCTGGCCCTTGAGCGCTCTAATTGGAGGTCAGCTGTGACCAGCAGTGCTGCGGAATTCAAAGAGGCACAAATGGAGGGCTTAAGGGAGAAATGTGCCAAGAGGAAGGAGCGTCAAGCCAACCCTGACCAAGACTGCCTTCCGTCTGGAAACCGATGTCCTCACTGCGGAAGGGAGAACATGCAGATCAAGAATAGGTCTCTTCAGCCACCTGCGGACACACACCCAAGACACCGGAAACGGAGGACCATCATCCTCGACCTACGAGGGATCGCCTAAGTATCCCCATACCAAAAAAGGGAAATGCTAAAGAATGCTCAAACTTCCGTACCGTGGCCCTTCTTTCCCATGCCAGGAAGGTAATGCTCAAGATCCTGCAAGGCAGACTCCAGCAATACATGGAGCGAGAGCTGCCGGATGTCCAAGCTGGGTTCAGAAAAGGCAGAGGAACCAGAGACCAAATTGCCAATATCCGTTGGATAATGGAGGAAGCCTGGGAGTTCCAGAAAAACATCTGCTTTATTGACTATTCTAAAGCCTTCGACTGTGTGGATCATAATAAACTGTGGCATGTTCTTGGTGGTCTGGGGAGACCAAGTCCCCTTGTCTGTCTCCTGAGAAATCTGTAGAAAGACCAAGTAGCCACAGTCAGAACAGATCATGGAACAACAGACTGGTTCAAGATTGGGAAAGGAGTGTGGACATCAGGGCTGCATCCTCTCACCCTCCCTGTTCAACTTGTACGCAGAACACATCATGCGACGTGCGGGGCTTGAGGAATCCAAGGCCGGAGTTAAAATTGCTGGAAGAAACATGAACAACCTGAGGTGTCAGCTCACCACAGCCGCTCCTGAATGAACACACGAGACTCTTTGTGGTATCACCAGGAACTTTTACTGTAGGAAACATGAACATCAGAAAAGCCAAGAATGGGAGGCTCCGGCCAACCCTCCTTTATATACCCTCCCCCTCATTTGAACAGTCTCTTCCCGCTCAGTAAAACCCCGCGCAAATTCCCCGCCAAGTCCATCAGCCGTTTCTCCTCCGAGTCCTGGGACGCAGGTGTCTTATCAATGTCAGTGACCCTGAAACTCAGAGCCACATCCAGGCTCTAGTAGCAGGGTTCTGACATGGCGTCCTCCTCCCCTTCGTCCTGGAAGGAAAAGATTAAACACAACTATTGTTCTCCGCTGTCCAGAGTTCCTTTATACTTTTTTAACAGGCTGCAATGGAATACCGGGTGTACCTTTCCTAGGTCCTTTGGTAGCCTCAGCTCATAGGTCACTTCGTTTATTCTTTTTGCTACCCTGAATGGCCCTATATAGCGTGGAGCCAATTTCTTGGATGGGAACCCCAATTTCAGGTTTTTTGTGCTCAGCCAAACCAGATCTCCTTCGCCCAATTTGTCCCCCTCTCGGCGCCTACGATCCGCAAAGAGCTTGTACTTCTTTTGTGTTTCCCGCAATGCCTCTACCACGGTTTGCCACCCTTGCTTGATTTTGGCCGGCCATTCCTCGTCGGTCTGGCCCTCCCCTTCCTTCCACTCGGGTAGCCTGGGGAAAGGTGCCACCTCCTGTCCGTATACTATTTCGAATGGGGCACGACCTGTGGCCGAATGTACGGCCCCGTTAAAAGCCATCTCAGCAAACGGAAGAAGGTCCGCCCAATCATCCTGTCTATAATTGGTGTACATCCTTAAGAATTGGCACAGTGTCTGTTGGGTACGTTCGACCCCCCCGTTGGTCGCGGGATGAAAGGCCGAGCTCAGGTTCCTTTCTGCTCCTAACAGCTGTAAGAATTTTCCCCAAAATTTTGCAGTAAATTGGACTCCCCGGTCACTAATTATCTTGTCGGGACACCCATGTAGGCGATATACATGCTTCACATACAAATCAGCAAGTTTTTCAGCTGAAGGAAGTTTTGGCAGAGCCACAAAGTGTGCCTGTTTTGAGAATAGGTCCAATATTGTCCAAATGTATCTGTGGCCTCTGCTGGGGGGTAGTTCGCCTACAAAATCCATGGCTACGCATTCCCATGGCCTCATGGGCTCCACCACCTTCTGCAATAGCCCCTGGGGCTTCCCCGGTGGTGTTTTTCCCTCTGCACATAATTCACACTGCGTGACGTATCCCCTGGCGTCTTTCCTCATTCCGGGCCACCAGCATTGTTTGGCCAACAGTTTAATAGTCCTGGTGGGGCCTAGATGACCCGCACCCTTGTTATCATGGTACTTCCTTAACATTTCTCGTCTTAAACATTCAGGAATATACAATTTCTTATTTACAAACACCAAATCCCCACACAATTCTCCCTTTTCTTTGTTTGTTTGTAACCATTTGTCCATTCCATACGCTCGCTTCAACTCTTCCTCCCATATTTCTCCTCCCCCCGTGGAAATGGCAGTACGTTTGTTTTCTTTGGCCGCTTGTGCTCGAGTTAGTACTGCCAGGCCCCATTGCTTATCAAGAAAAATACTCCCTTCAGATTCCTGAATTCCTCCCCCGTGCTGAGGCATCCGAGAGAGAGCGTCAGCGAGTATATTATGTTTCCCCTGGAAGAATCTGAGTCTGAAATCAAAACGGCTGAAATATTGGGCCCATCTAATTTGCTTCGCTGATAGTTTACGAGGGGATCTTAGATACTGTAAATTTCTATGGTCAGTCCACACCTCAAACGGTGTTCCACTTCCTTCCAGGAAGTGTCTCCAGCACTCTAGTGCTTTTAGAATCGCTAAGGCTTCTCTCTCCCAAATCGGCCAGTTTTTTTCTGTATCGCTAAACTTTTTTGACAGATAGCCACATGGCTTCAGGTTCCCCCCCTCGTCTTTCTGTAGCAGAACTGCCCCATATGCCCGGTCTGACGCATCGCAATGTAATACAAAGGCTTTAGACATATCAGGGTGCTGTAGGACAGGCTCCTCAGTAAAACGCTTTTTAAGGGCTTCGAAAGCTTCCTGGCATTCTATTGTCCAGGTCAGTTTGGCCCCTGGGGCCTTCACTTTGGCTGTTTCTCCCCTACCTTTAGTCTTTAACAAATCCGTTAATGGCAAAGTGAGGCGCGCAAAGTCCTTGATAAATGTTCTATAGAAGTTTGCGAACCCTAGGAAGGATTGCAGCTGCTTCCGTGTTTTGGGGGCTTCCCACCCCCTCACGTCTTCTACCTTCGCAGGGTCCATCGCCACTCCCTGGGAGGAAATCCTATACCCCAGAAAGTCTATCTGGTCTTTATTGAACTCGCACTTGGCAAGCTTCGCATACAGTTTTGCTTCTCTCAACTTTTGCAGGACTTCCCTGACTAGTTCTATGTGTTGCTCCTTAGTCCGAGATACTAACAATATGTCATCTAAAAAAACAAAGACTCCCTTGTACAACAATGGATGCAACACTTCGTTGATTAATTGCATGAACGCGGCGCCTCCGCCGCACAAACCGAAAGGGAGCACACGATAATTGAATAATCCGAATGCACAGGAGAAGGCCGTCTTCCACCTGTCCTCTGGTTTAATCTGCAATTTATGGTACGCTTCAATTAAGTCCAATTTAGTGAATATCTGTCCCTCCGATAACTGGGCGATCAAGTCCTTCACTAAAGGTAGGGGGTATTTATTTCCAGAACTGATTGCATTCAGGCCCCTGTAGTCAATGCAGAGCCTCAGCGTTTGGTCCTTTTTGCGCCTGAACAACACAGGCGCCCCTAGAGGGGAATTTGAAGGCTCTATGAAACCCCTCGCTAGGTTTTTATCAATGTATTTTCTCAGTTCCTCCTTTTCCCTAGCCGACATTGGGTATATTTTTGCCTTAGGAAGCTCTGCTCCTGGGACTAGCTCTATCTTCACTTCAACTCTCCGCTTCGGTGGGAAACTGTCTGCTTCCTTCTCATCAAATACGTCCACAAAATCCCGATACTCTGGGGGTAATTTATCTGCCAGTTCTGCTATCCTGATAGAGTCTTCCTCCCCCCTTTTCCCCGGCTCCCTTTCCACTTCCTGGCTCCCTCCTTCCAACTTCATCCTGAAGATCATGCTCTTATCCTCCCAGTTGATTTGCGGGTTGGCCTGCCCCAGCCATGGCATGCCTAGTATAACATTATAGCTGGCTATTTGTGATATCACAAATGACACCTTTCCTTCCCAACTCCCTATCTTACACTTTACATCTTCGGCACTGTACTTAGCTAATGATCCCGATGCTGTGGATCCGTCCAACTGCGAAAAAGCTATTGGGGATTCTAGGTTCGTTCTTTCGCATCCCAATCCCTCGGCTAATTCAGGGGAGATGATGTTCCTGGAACATCCACAATCCACAAATGCTTTGCAGGTTGCTTGTTTGCTGCCACTTTCCAGCTGAATGGGGACCACTATCATGGCTTTGTCCTGACTTACCAACCCCCCCGAGTGGTGCCTCATCGGTGGTTCTTCCTCGGCGCGTTTCCCTGCCACGGCTCTTGGTTTGGGCGGGCCTCCGCCTTCCCCTTTTCTCTGCCAGCACTCGGCAGCCCTGTGGCCCAAACGGCCGCACACGAAGCAGCCCCTCCTGCTGGTGCTCACGTTCCCTGTCGGCTCCGTTCTCCTCCCGGCTGGGGTTGATCCCTCCTTCCGGCTCCCCTCTTTCATCTGCGGCCGCTGCTGTAGCCCTCCTCGGTGCCTCCTCGCCTGGGCCAGCGATGTCTCGATGCGCCCCGCCAGCTGAATCCATCCGCGCAGTGTGTCAGGCTCATCACGATGCACCGCCCAGGAGAGGATCTCCCGCCTGAGACCCTCTTTGAAGAGTCCTATCTTTGTCACTGCAGACCATTCCGGCACCTTTTCAGCGAGGCATTGGAACTCCTCCGCATACTCAGATACCGACCTCTGCCCCTGGGAGACGGTCTTCAACTCCTCCCTCGCCCGGATCTGCTCCAGTGGATCTCGGAAACGGGTCTCCAGGGCCCCCATAAAGCGTCGGAGTGACCCCAGACATGGGTCGCGCCGCGCGTGTAGTTGAACGTACCAGCTGGCCGCTCCCCTCTTCAACACTGCACCAATGGCCCGTACCCGGCTGGATTCCGTTCTAAAAGTGTGGGCATTGTCCTCCATATAGCCCCTCACCGTGGTCAGGAAAAAATCCAGTTCAGAGGACTCTCCCCCAAACTCGATCCTTAGTTCCTCTCGTCTCGGTAGGGGTCCCTGTGGTGGCAATCCCCAATCCTCCGCCCGTCGCAAGCCCCCTTGCGGGCCAGTGGGCCCCGCTGCTGCTTCCCTTTGTCCTGTGCCACGCCCGGCATTCGCCAGGGGCACCAGGGTCTCAGTTGGGAGCGTAGCCGGGATTCTCGGAGGCTTTTCCCCTTCGTCGTCACTCTCCTCCACCCGCGTCAGGCTCGTTTGGATCTTGGGCCGGGCACCGGGCTCCTTTCGCATTTCCCTTCCCTTCGGTGCTGGGAGGTCTGCAAAGCCCTGGCTGCTTCCCATGCTCACGTCCCACATTGAGCTAGCCCGGAGTTCCCTTCCTCGCTCCGGCTCCGCCAAAACCGCCAGGCGCTCCATCGCCCTCGACATCACTGCCAGGGTGGTCTCCATCGCCGACATCCTCTCCTCCAGAAACACCATCTTTTGCGGGCCTGGGGAAGGTGAACCTTCCTCTCCTCCGGTGCTATCTCCCCGCACCACTCCGCGCCTCTGGGTTACCCCATTTGGCTGGGCATAAGCGGTGGATGACGCCAGGGCCGCCAGCTGGTGGAACTCAGCGTCCGTCTCGGGAGTGGCCCTTTCCGACCTTCCTCCTCCGGCGCCCAAGAGCTCTTCATCCTCCACTTGCATGTTACACCTCACCGCTACAGCGGGATGGTGTCCAAATTCTTGGCTTAGTGTCAGCTCACCACAGCCGCTCCTGAATGAACACACGAGACTCTTTGTGGTATCACCAGGAACTTTTACTGTAGGAAACATGAACATCAGAAAAGCCAAGAATGGGAGGCTCCGGCCAACCCTCCTTTATATACCCTCCCCCTCATTTGAACAGTCTCTTCCCGCTCAGTAAAACCCCGCGCAAATTCCCCGCCAAGTCCATCAGCCGTTTCTCCTCCGAGTCCTGGGACGCAGGTGTCTTATCAATGTCAGTGACCCTGAAACTCAGAGCCACATCCAGGCTCTAGTAGCAGGGTTCTGACACTGAGGTATGCAGATGATACCACTCTGATGGCTGAAAGCGAGGAAGAGCTGAGGAGCCTTATCACCAGGGTGAAAGAAGAAAGTGCAAAAGCCGGGCTGCAGTTAAACATTAAGAAAACCAAGATCATGGCAACGACACCTATTGATAACTGGCAAATAGAAGGAGAAAACGTGGAGGCAGTGACAGACTCTATATTTCTAGACGTGAAGATCACTGCAGCCAGGAAATCAGAAGACGTTTCCTTCTTGGGAGGAGAGCAATGGCCAACCTTGACAAAATAGTGAAGAGCAGAGACATCACACAGGTAACGAAGGTCCGCATAGTCAAAGCAATGGGATTCCCCATAGTCACCTATGGATGCGAGAGCTGGACCATAAGGAAGGCTGAGCGAAGGAAGAGAGATGTTTTTGAAGGAAAATCCTGAGAGAGCCTTGGATCTTAGCAAGAAGATCCAACCAGTCCATCCTCCAGGAAATAATGCCTAGTGGCTACTCACTGGAGGGAAGGATATTAGAGGCAAAGTTGAAGTATTTTGGCCACATCATGAGAAGACAGGAAAGCTTGGAAAAGATCACGATGCTGGGGAAAATGGAAGGAAAAAGGAAGAGAGGCCGACCAAGGGCGAGATGGATGGCAACTAAAATGATCAAGGGTCTGCAGAACAAACCCTTTCAGGAGTGGCTTAAAGAACTAGGCATGTTTAGCCTGCAGAAGAGAAGGCTGAGAGGAGACATGATAGCCATGTACAAATACATGAAGTCATAGGGAGGAGGCTTGTTTTCTGCTGCCCTGCAGACTAGGACACAATGGAACAATGGCTTCAAACTACAGGAAAGGAGATTCCACTTGAACATCAGGAAGAACTTCCTCACTGTGAGAAGGGCTGTTCAGCAGTGGAACTCTCTCCCCGGGGCTGTGGTGGAGGCTCCTTCTTTGGAGGCTTTTAAGCAGAGGCTGGATGGCCATCTGTCGGGAGTGCTTTGAATGAGATTTTCTGCTTCTTGGCAGGGGGTTGAACTGGATGGTCCGTGAGGTTTCTTCCAACTCTACGATTCTATGATTCTATGAAATCTTGTGGAGGCACGACACGCATCAAGGGCTCATTACTTGATATCACACCACATTCCTTTCAGATCACGCCCCACTCAGAGGCGGACCATTAAATGGATTAATACTTCAAATTCTCTAATGACAGTTTATTGAACTTCCCGCCATATGAACATCCAATCAGCAATGAGTTCTGAACCATTCAGAGCACGAATCTTAGCTAGACTGTTTTTCAATCGATCAGGAGCTGGTACAGGCTTCTTGGATGGCTGTAACATGAAATAAAAATGTTCTGTGTTCACAATTGAAATATGTTTCGGCAGGCCTTTGGAAATACAGTCATTAATTAATCAGCCCCAGAGGGTTTTTAATAAGCTATCCTGTATTTATTACGATTTTACCATTTACAGTAGAGCCTCCCTTATCCAACGTAAACGGGCTGGCAGAATGTTGGATAAGTGAATATGTTGGATAATAAGAAGAGATTAAGGAAAAGCCTATTAAAAATCAAATTAGGTTATGATTTTACAAATTAAGCACCAAAGCATCATGTTATACAACAAATTTGTCAGAAAAAGTAGTTCAATACTCAGTAATGCTATGTAGTAATTACTGTATTTACGAATTTAGCACCAAAATATCACAATGTATTGAAAACATTGACAACAAAAATGCGTTGGCTAATCCAGAGCGTTGGATAAGCGAGTGTTGGATAAGTGAGACTCTACTGTATGTGTTTTAAATGCAATTTTTATCCTGTATTTTTGTTTTAATTGATATATCATATTACTGTTTTATAATAATAATAATAATAATAATAATAATAATAATAATAATAATAATAAGTTTATTTATATCCCGCCTCCATCTCCCCCGAAGGGGACTCGGGGCGGCTTACAGCAAAATCGGATACAAATCAATACAAAATAAAATATGAAACATCAGAGAACAAAACCAATAATAATATATACACAGCAACCGAAAAAAACCCAACCAAAAAAAAAAAAACCACAACACGGTATTAAAACATCGAATTAAAAACAATGAGGTTGCAATAGTGGATAAGCAAGGTGCACATTATAAATTACAGATTGTTTAAATAAAGTGCAATAAATTCATTCATTTATCTTTTTATAGTGTGATTTGTATTATGTTGCCTATATTTTGTCCTATGTTGTTTGGGCCTCTGCTCCATGTAAGCCGCCCCGAGTCCCCGCGGGGAGATGGTGGCGGGGTATAAATAAAGTTGTTATTATTATTATTATTATTATTATTATTATTATTATTATTATTATTATTATGTCAGGACTTTGGAGTGCTTTCTCTGCTGACATCCTCTTTGGTCATCGAGAATAAGCCTCAGCTTTTGCTTTCGACCTCATCTGTGTCTGATTTGGCCTTCTGGATTAGCTAGACACGCCGGGCTTCCGAACCCAAGGTTATTGAAATAGCTGAAATTACTCAACACAGAAATACAGAGATTTCTATGTTCCAAGGCCGGGCATCATATCATCCCTGGCACACACACACACACCATTTTTCTGCTGATCCTCACCACCCCTCTCCATGCCTCCTTTGAACACTGCAATTTGTTTCTTGCGATCCTCCCGGTTCGATTTACCAAGGAGCCCTCTGATGAGCTTGGAGCACGGTTATTTTTCATCTCTCCGATTCCTATTGTTTTCCTCGGTGGGGAAGGAGAGGGAGAACCAGCGAGAGAGAGAGAGAGAGCTCTCTGAGCATCTATTATTCAGCAGAATCTTTGTCCTTGAATTATATAAGATTAAAAAGAAACATCTCACACTTCAGAAAGGCAGCACGGCTCCCTGCGAGCGGAACAAGCCGGGGTGCGGGAGACGTGGCATGCGTCCCGGGTTCCTCTCCCTGCGTATCTATGCCGCGCCTCATTAACAAAGCTCAAGAGGGTTCACCTACATTGGAGATGGGAGACCTCTTGACTCTCCGACGAGGCGGCTCTCCAAATAACAGGCAGAGAGGCCTTCGCCTTGCCTGAGATGCATCTTTCATGAAGGCCGGTTAAAAGCAGAGATAAAGATAGAAAGGGTGGCCGCTCCCAACAGGATTCGGCAGGGAACGGTCTCTTTGGGATGCAGTCGGTGGGAAAGGGATCTGAGAGTCTTAGTAGGCCACAAACGGAACGTGAGTCAAGAGTGTGACGCAGCAGCTAAAAAGGCCGACGCGATTCGAGCTTGAAATGAATTTCAGCAAAGAGAAATGTAAGACAAAAAATAAAATCAAAGGTTGAGATAGACAATGGAGGTCACCTGGCTGGAAAACAGTGTGTGTTGAAAGCCAAAGCAATTCAAGAAGGAGATGGACACGATGGAAGGTGTCCATAACTAAAATGTGGCTCAGTTGGTCACCTTAGCCATCATTTCCAGGTTTGTGCCTATAATGTTTCCGTTGCTGGTATCATATATGGAAAAAGCAGCCCATATATGCTTGATTGGAGCCCCCAGTGGAGTAGTTGGTTAAACCACTGAGTTGCTGAACCTGTTGACAGAAAAGCTGGTGGTGAGCTGCTGCTGTTAGCCCCAGTTTCTGCCAGCCTAGCAGTTCGAAAACATGCAAATGTAAGTAGAGCAACTGTTACCTTCCCACTCTGGCGGGAAGGTAGCAGTGCTTCATGCAGGCACATGACGTTGGAGGCGTCTACAGACAATGCCAGCTCTTTGGCTTAGAAGTTGAACACCAACCTCCAGAATCGGACATGACTAGACTTAATGTGGAAGACGAATCAGGTGTCAAGCAGGGATGTGTTATTGCCCCTACCTTATTTTCCATCTTCATCGCTATGATACTTCACCTTGTTGATGGGAAGCTTCCCACCGGAGTGGAATTCATCTATCGGACAGATGGCAAGCTGTTTAATCTCAGCAGACTGAAAGCCAAAACCAAGGTCACCACAACATCTGTTATAGAATTCCAATATGCCGATGACAACGTAGTCTGTGCGCACTTAGAAGAAGACCTACAAGCCACTCTAAGCACCTTTGCAGAAGCATACGAGAAGCTCGGCCTCTCACTGAACATCGAGAAAGCCAAAGTGCTCTTCCAACAGGCACCAGCCAATCCCTCTGCAATGCCAGGAATACAGCTTAACGGTGTAACATTAGAAAACGTTGACCATTTCCGCTACCTTGGCAGCCACCTCTCCACAAAAGTCAACATCGACACTGAAATACAACACCGCCTGAGCTCTGCGAGTGCAGCATTTTTCCGTATGAAGCAGAGAGTGTTTGATGATCAGAACATCCGTAGAGAGACCAAGGTGCTTGTTTACAAAGCCATTCCCCTCCCAACCCTGCTCTACGCCTGCGAAACATGGACGGTCCATAGACGTCACACTCAACTCCTGGAGCGTTTCCATCAGCGTTGCCTGAGAAAAATCCTGCAAATCTCTTGGGAAGAGAGGCGGACAAATGCCAGCGTTCTGGAAGAAGAAGCAAAGACCACCAGCATTGAAGCAATGCTCCTGCGCCATCAACTCCGCTGGACTGGACACGTTGTCCGAATGCCTGATCACCGTCTCCCAAAGCAGTTGCTCTACTTCGAACTCAAGAACGGGAAACGTAATGTTGGTGGGCAGGAAAAGAGATTGAAAGGTGGGCTTAAAGCCAAGGTTAAAAAATGTGGCATAGACACTGAGAACTGGGAAGCCCTGGCCCTTGAGAGCTCTAATTGGAGGTCAGCTGTGACCAGCAGTGCTGCGGAGTTCGAAGAGGCATGAATGGAGGGCTTAAGGGAGAAACGTGTCAAGAGGAAGGAGCGTCAAGCCAACCCTGACCGGGACCGCCTTCCACCTGGAAACCGATGTCCTCACTGCGGGAGAAAATGCAGATCAAGAATATGTCTCTTCAGCCATCTACGGATCCATCCCCAAGATAACAGAAATGGAGGACCATCATCCTCGAAGTACAAGGGATCGTCTAAGTAAGACTTAATGTCAAGGGAAAACCTTTACCTTTAGTATATGCCTGATTATTTATCGCAGAGAAAACATTCCCAGTAACATTGCATGATCAACCTGTAAAATGGTTTGGATGACCCTGTGCATTTTGGACCAATAACATCTCGCCTATCTATAGATTTATCACATCTATCAATGTTACCACCTATCTACAGGTTGCGTCTATAGTCCAGGATGCATGCAGTTGGAGCACTGTCAGACCACGATCATTCTACAGTGGAATGGATGGAAAAAGGAGCCTTGCTATTGTGACCAGTTGGCAAAAAGACGTTGGAGGGGCATTTGCAGAAAGATCTTCCTTGGCTTTCTACAAATAATGGACAGAAAGGCCTTTGCGTTTCCCTCCCTCTCGGCCCCTCCAATGCAGCTGTGGGCTAGTGACATTTCTCTCCCCAGAAAGGTCAACCGCTGCTGCATCGATGGAGCAAAAGCAAAGTAAAACTCGCAGCTCCGAACTGTTAAAAACAAGATTTTCTTCTCGGGAAGACGTGGACGTGGTCATGCTAATGTCTTGTGTCCTCCGGAGATACGGATCAGGCGCAAGGACGCCGGGCACCCGTCCCTGTCACTGCAAGGACGCCATCCGATGCCAAGGAAATTTAATTTATCCCGGCGGCAAAGATAGTAAGTGGCAAAAGGGGTGGCAGGAAGGAAGAGCAAACGTATTTACAGATGTAACCTTATGACATCGGTGGCAGGTTGTCAAGAGCGCAAAAATGGCTATTTTTAAGACCGGATCGCCACGTGGTCCTATTAGTTGCCTGGTTCGGACGGAGATGTCACCTCTAAAAGGGAGGGAAAGGAAGGTTAGAGGTAGGTTGCACTCAAGCTTCAAACCAGACGAGTTGCTATTTTGGATCCAAAATATTGCACTAAGTAAAATGGTGCGATAACGCTCTCAGTTACATATTGCGCTGTTCGAGTCTTATAGTGAAGGAGGACAGAAGGACGCAAAGAAGAGAAAGAACTCGCCGTACAAAAGCAAACCAACAATTGAAATATAGGCTTTAAAATATTTCAAAGTATTGCAAAAGCAAAATTGCGCAGTAATGCTCTCAGTCACGTACGGCGCAATTCTGCCCTGATAGCGAAGGAGGGGAAAAGGATATAAAGAAAGGACACCATCCACCATATGTTTCTATAAAGGCAGATCAACTGTCTAAAGGTAAACCCATTGTGATTCTTTTAAATAAATATTTCAAAATATTGCGCAAAGCAGAATTGCGTGATAACACTCTTGGTTTCATATTGCACTGTTCTGGCCTTATAGTGAAGAAGGGAATATAGAATTAATTTTTATTATTATTATTATTATTATTATTATTATTATTATTATTATTATTTTATTATGACACAGCAAACAAAATAGATATGCTGGATTTCGTTTCACAAAATCACAAATCGAACATTTCCCAAGTGTCTAGGACTGTGTGATGTATTTTTGGATGATGCGTGTGGATCCCAGTAAGGTGGCCTTTTGCAGTTGGCAGATCATAATTTTGTCAATGTCTATTATTTCCAAATGCCGGCTGAGATCTTTTGGCACGGCACCCAATGTGCCCATCACCACCGGGACCACCTGCACTTGTTTCTGCCAGAGTCCAATCTTGAGGTCCTGATAGCGTCTGAGTTTTTCCTGTTGTTTTTCGTCAATGCGACTGTCACCTGGGATGGTGACATCAATGATCCAAACCTTTTTATCCACCCGCATTTCTGCTTTCAATCTGCTAGGTGGGCAGGGAGCTGGGGCTAACGGTGGGTGCTCACCCTGACCCAGGCTCGAACTGCTGACCTTTCAATCGGCAGGATTTTTATTCAGCTAGCGGTTTATCCTATATTTAAATAAAGGTAGGTCAACGATCTAAAGCCCATCAAGATTCTTTTAAAAATATATAATAAAAAGCAAAATTGCACAATAAAGCTCTCACTTATGCATTGCGTTGTTCTAGCCTTATATGGACGATGGGAATGAGGAAATAAATTATTATAAATGATAATTAATTATAAGTAAAGGTAAAGGTTTTCCCCTGACGTTAAGTCCAGTCATGTCTGACTCTGGGGGGTTGGTGCTCATCTCCATTTCTAAGCCGAAGAGCCAGCGTTGTCCGTAGACTCCTCCAAGGTCGTGTGGCCATTGGCATGACTGCATGGAGTGCCGTTACCTTCCCTCCGGAGCGGTACCTATTGATCTACTCACATTTGCATGTTTTTGAACTGCTAGGTTGGCAGAAGCTAGGGCTAACAGCGGGCGCTCATTCCGCTCCCGGGATTTGAACCTGGGACCTTTCGGTCTGCAAATTCAGCAGCTCAGCGCTGAATTTACAGCTATGGCTCACAAATCAGAAACTCCTCAAAGCACCGCAGACAAAAAACCAGTACAAGAAAACTGCACTACAAACTAGAGCTGACAGCTGGCATAACAAAACATTGCATGGAAAGTTCAGCAGCTCAGCGCTTTAACACACTGCACCACCACCAGGGGCCCAATTAATAATATTAATTATTAATATTCATATTAATTAATAGGATTAATGATACATTTCAATAAAGGCAGATTAACTATCTAATTGCAGGTTCATCAAGATTCTTTTTCTGTAAATATTTCAAAATACGATGCGTGATAATGCTCTCGGTTACGCATTGCGCTTCTCGCCTTACAGACGGTGATAAAGAAGAGAAATATTAGGAAGCCATGGATTTCAATATAGGCAGGTCAATTATCTCAATGTAAGCCCATCAAGTTTCTCTTCAGGATATTATACAAAGTCAAAAATTGTGAAAACAGTCTTGGTTTGTTCTTTGTTGACAAAATACAATGGAGACAGAGAGAACGCAATGGCTCTGAAAGGCTGTTAAGTCTCTTGCATGAAGCACCTTCACTTATTAGGAAGCGAATTGCACATGGATAGTCCCCGGGTGTCGAAAATCGATTCCCTGGAATGACTTCCAGTCTCTTAGTCATGCTTGAGGAGACTGATGAACTTTCTCTCTCCGGTCGGTTCCTATTGGCAGGAGATTCAACAAAGAACAAACGCCTTCCTCTTGGAATCGGATTCTGGAAGTTATAGTACCGATTCATTTCGCTTTGGGTCGAACATCACAGTATAAGGAGGACATTCAGAAGGTAGAAATAGGGTTCTATATTGTAGAATTAATGCTGTTTGACATTGTTTGAAACGCTGTGGTCCAGTGCTATGGAATCCTGGGATTTGTAGTTTTGCAAGGTCTTGTGCCTTCTCTATTGACGCCATACCAAACTAGAAATCCTGGCATTCCATTGCATGGAGACATGGTTGTTACAGAGGTGACATTCTAAAATATGGACCCCCTTGGAAAACTGCAATTCCCGGGATTCTATTGCATGGAGTCGTGGCTGTTCATAGTGGTGCCAATCTGCATTCGTTCTCCCCCTTGGAAAACTACAACTCCCAGGATTCTATTGCATGGAGTCGTGGCTGTTAATAGTGGTGCCAATCTGCATTTGTTCTCCCCCTTGGAAAACTACAACTCCCAGGATTCTATCGCATGGAGTTGTGGCTGTTAATAGTGGTGCCAATCTGCATTTGTTCTCCCCCTTGGAAAACTGCAACTCCCAGGATTCTATTGCACTGAGTCGTGGCTGTTAATAGTGGTGCCAATCTGCATTTGTTCTCCCCCTTGGAAAACTACAACTCCCTGGATTCTATTGCATGGAGTCGTGGCTGTTAATAGTGGTGCCAATCTGCATTCGTTCTACAGTATAGACTCTCCTACTTGGAAAACTGCAACTCCCGGGATTCTGTTGCATGGGTCCATGGTTGCTAAAGTGGTGCCAAACCACATTCATTCTACAGTCTAGATCAGGCATAGGCACACTTTGGCCCTTTAGGTGTTTTGGACTTCAACTCCCACAATTCCTGACACCCATGCCTGGTCTAGATACATCCTTGATCTCTGCTTCATCCACTCTGAACTTAGAATATCAAGAAATTGGCATTTGTCCATCCACAAATGAATGGAAACGAAATCCTTCCTTTCTCCGAACTGCAACAAATCGTTCCTCAGATGGTTAAATACAGAAGTTGGAACGTCTCAAAAGCCACCGATGACACAGCTACGTTGGCTTCCTACACATTGATTTTTTTCCCCCTCTCCCTCGAATATTAATTACTAGCTTTTGCTTTTTCCCCGGGTATATTTTAAGAACATGGATTATCTCCTCCCATCGGACACAGAGCCACTGCCAGAGCTTCCTTTTCAGCAATTCGGCTGAAGGAAAACAACCTGCGCACAGGCAACATTCCCAAACTGATTGGAATGGGACCCTTTTTATGTGCCATTTCAATAAGAGGGTCATCACAATATGTATTTTTCATGACAACGCAATGCTAGATTCAGCATATGGGGGATATGTTCCATATATAAATACCTAAGCAATGGTGAACCCTAGTTAAAAAACACTTCTGCTCGAAGCAAACCATATAGCTGTGTTGGGGGACTTTGGAATTCCTAGTGAGGAGTAGTGTTGTGCATCCGTGCAGTTTTGTGTAGTTTCATTCATGTTGTCTCATTTTCATACTTGTGTCCCGCTAACGAAAATGGGCCGCCTGATGCACAAGACAAATTACAGTAGAGTCTCACTTATCCAAGCCTCGCTTATCCAAGTTTCTGGATTATCCAAGCCATTTTTGTAGTCAATGTTTTCAATATATCGTGATATTTTGGTGCTAAATTCGTAAATACAGTAATTACAACATAACATTACTGTTGTATTGAACTGCTTTTTCTGTCCAATTTGTTGTAAAACATGGTGTTTTGGTGCTTAATTTGTAAAATCATAACCTAATTTGATGTTTAATAGGCTTTTCCTTAATCCCTCCTTATTATCCAAGATATTCGCTTATCCAAGCTTCTGCTGGCCTGTTTAGCTTGGATAAGTGACTCTACTGTACTATTTAAGATATAAATTGGTAAGGTCAGCAGGCTTTAGATGGAAGCCGATATATATGTACACTGGGGGGGGGGGGGCAAAGGTGAAAGGTGTGACATACACACACACACACACACACACACACACACACACACACATATATATATACAGTAGAGTCTCACTTATCCAACATTCTGGATTATCCAACGCATTTTTGTAGTCAATGTTTTCAATACATCATGATATTTTGGTGCTAAATTCGTAAATACAGTAATTACTACATAGCATTACTGTTGTATTGAACTGCTTTTTCTGTCAAATTTGTTGTAAAACATGGTGTTTGGTGGTTAATTTGTAAAATCATAACTTAATTTGATTTTTAATAGGCTTTTCCTTAATCCCTCCTTATTATCCAACATATTCGCTTATCCAACGTTCTGCCGACCCGTTTATGTTGGATAAGTGAGACTCTACTGTATATATATATTCACACATTGTCCAATATATGTAGTCTTGTGTTACCATTCACTGTCTTGTTTTTCCTTCTTCCTCTCTTTTTTGTTATATGTTTGTTTTTCTATTGTTTAATTCACTGTGGAGAGCACAAAGTCTATGTCTGTTATTGTTTTTATATGTATTTTTTATATTTTTAATTTTATTTGTGTGTCACTTTCCTGGAAAATCACTAATAAAAAGAAATATATAAAAAAGAAAGACATGAATTTTTGTCTCGCTAATGAAAAACATGAAACTTTTCGTGCCATTGGCAGCAATCGGAAGGCTTAAGGGCCTCACCCCCCACTCAGATTTAGGGATAGAGGGGTGAAAAACGCCACACACTCAGGGCATATTGCTACCAGGGGAGGCTCAAGCGGTAAGCGAACTATGCGTTTGCCAAAGGCGCCATCCTCTAAGGGGCACAGTTGAGGCGCATTTAGGCGCCCAGACTCCAGCTGCAAAAAGAGGGAGAGAAATGCTGTTTCTCCCCAAAGTGCCGGCCCACTTCCTTCTTGCTCCAAAGCCAGGAGGGGGGAGGAAAGTGCGAAAGAGCACTCATCTCCGCGCCGTGATTCCGTGCCTCAGGGATGGGTGCTCTTTCACACTTTCCTCCCCTTCCCCGCTTCGGAGGAGCGATGGGAGGCTCCCACCACCCCTCTGAAGCCGGGATGGGGGGGGGGAGGGAGAGTGAAGAAGCACTCATCCCCGAGGCGTGGATTCAGTGATTGGTTTGGGGGGCGGCGGCGCCAAGAATACTTCTTGCTTACACTTGAAAATTGCCACACACTGAGGCAAGCAGCAGCCGCCCACCAGCCAGTCCAAATTCCCACCCAAAAAACCCAAATCCCCCAGTAGTCCCAACTTAGTGCCCTCACCGGAGGCAAAAAGGCATAAAGAAAGCAAGCCGACCGTCAGCCAAGCAAGCCAAGAGCCCAGCCCAAGCAAAGACAGCACTAAACCCAAACAGCCCAAAGCCCAGCAATGGCAACAAATGGCACTTTTGGATGCCGTCCTCCCCTTGTATACACTCCCTGCCCTCCCTGCCCAGCCCACTTCAGTGATTCCTTGGCCTCCGATTGGCCAAGGATCACTTCCCCACCTCAGTCTCTGACGCATGAGGAAGTGCATTGCAGCCAGTGTTGTGGCTCAGCCATCATGGCCTAGGTTTCATAGAGAGATGGAGTTAGAAACAGATGAGGCAGCGGAATTCGAGGACCTTCCTGCTCCGGACCCAGGCCCCATGGCCTTGCAGGTGCCGGAGATTGTTGAATCACAGGATCCACTAATTGGCGAACATTCTGAAGTCTCTCCAGTGTTACCCATACCAGATGGTACAGACTTAGGGGAGAATGGAACTTTTAATCGGAGAGATTTTGTTACAAAAGATAAGAGTAGGAGAGAGGGAGTGAGAAGAAGCTGGAGACTCGCTCTCAAATTGGATAATTGTTAATTTTCCCATGGGAAGTTTCGTGGGTCCTGTACTCCCTAATCTTACAGATTTGGGATTCTGTTAAAAGTGCCCCTCACTGGATTCTCATTGCGGTGTAAACTTTGCCTTTCCTCGGAAGAGGTTCCAATTTCCAGCTCCTTGCCTTGTTTCCTGATTCTGTGCCAAGTTCCAAGTTCCAGGCGAGCTGCGCCGAGCCGCAACTCCCGAGTAGACCTTGCCTTACTACCACGTCTTCCTTGTTCCTGAATCGAGTTTGATTCTGCTTTGTTTACCTTGCTTCCTTGATCCTGTTACAGGACTTTTCAAGTGGACTTGCAATGCTTTGTTCCTGCTATTGTTTCATGGACAAACTTTGACTTCTTAAAGGAAGCTATCGAGCTTCACTTCTGGATTACAATTGGACATTGCTGAACTCTTTCTGAACTGCAGTTGACTAAATATTAAGGACTGTTTCTTACTCTGACTTTCCACCTTAAATGCGCATAGATATATATATACTCTGCTTCAATAAACAGATTGTGTGTTATATTGGCTCCTGCCTGGTTTTCGGGTGCTCGCGCTGCCTTGGGGTGCAACATCCACGGAAGCCATGTGGCAGAAAATGAAAACCAGCATGATGTCTGTTCCTTATCGTGCCGCCTATCGTTTCATACAAAAATGTTGTCCGTCGTTTCATGCCGACAGTCAGTTGACACAAAAAGACAGCACGAAGGAAACAAAGGAAAAAATTGCACGCACATCTCTAGTATTTTGTCACAGGAACGGACCACAGGGGCCACCCAATATTGGCAACATCGGAGAGATTTTGTCCACCAACAAGCCATTGATTGAAGATAATGGCGTTAGTGCTCTTCTCTTTCCGTTGGACGAAACGGAGAGCGAGAAAGGAAGGATGTCACTTCGATCCTGGAGGGAATGAAGCCAGATTAAATGTGCAATGTGTAGATCTCTAGGGAGGCAACCTCATCTGTTGTCGACATAGCAGCAGAGGGAAGCGAGGGAGAAAGGCGCTGGTCCGATAAGGAGACCTTGTTGGTTTGCTAGAGCATACTTTGCGCTCTCTTCCAGCTCTAGGATTCTATCAGGACCGTACAGTATTCGAATTTGTGCCAAATTTGGTCCAGTAAATGAAAATACATCCGGCATATCAGATATTTACATTACGAGTAGCAAAATTATAGTTATGAAGTAGAAACAAAAATAATTTTTATCGTTGGAGGTCAGCACAAAGTGAGGAAATATATTAAGGGATCACGGTATTAGGAAGGGTGAGAACCACTGGTGTCTTTCTGGATGGTTATGAAGGGACCATAAGCCAGAAAGTAGTAAACTTTTGCCTATGTAGCTTCTCCTCTGCATATGTCCCTCCGTTCCTGTTAGCTGGTGCCTTTCTCCAGGAAGTTCCGAGACCAAAAGTTAGTTTGAAATCAACAAGTGAGGTCACAGGTATCACTTATTGTGATGTCTCAGGCACCTTTGGCCCCTGATCCCGCAGCCATTGCTGATCAAACTGAAGAGAATTTGGGTTTTTTCCCACCTTAGCAAGATTCAATCCCTTTCCAGATGTCTCCTGTTGACATTGCCGAGCCAGAGCCAATTAGGAATGCCCTTGAAATGTTGCCGGCTCTTCCCGGATCTCCTGAGAGTTTAGAATTTGATAGAAGGGCTACTTTCCAAACAGATCGCTCTCGAAGACAAAGTTTAAGGAGAAGTGTGAGATTAGCAGAGCGAGGAGATTGTGGCTAAGCCAGTTCTCTTGGGAAGAATTGGGGAGGCAGGCATCTGGCTCCTCGTTGTTAGCAGCTTGTTTCTCTTGGGAAGATTTGGGGAGTCACGCACTTGCTTTGGAGGAGCTCTTGGACTTCAATAAAAGTTCTGCACAGAGAATCTCTGTTGCGGTGTCAACTGAACTTCTGGTTGAAGAATACATCGTCTCTTGATCCTGAGCTTCCAAGCGGCCTGCTGACACGCTTACTCTCGAGTAGATTGGGCGTTGTGTTTCGTCCTTTGCCAAGTTTGGACTGCAGTTCAGATCCATCACGAACAGCTTTAGCCTTGCCTTGAAACCTTGCTTTGGACTATTACTTCAAGTACTTTCCTGAGAAACTTTGCTCCTTTCCCCATTCAAACTTCCAATAAGTTGGAGTGTGTTTCGGTTATTGGATTTTGGACTTTGGACTCTAATATTGGACAATAAACTATCATTCTTTGGACTAATTCTGATCTTTCCTAAAAGGTCAACTGCTTGACTATCCATTCTGCTTATTTTTGTTTGAAACTTTTATTACTTTAATAAAGATATTAGATTGTTCATTGGCCTCCGTGTTGGTTCCCAGTGTTCGCGCTGCCTAGGAGTGTTACACTTATGCCAAGTGGGTGTGGAAGGTGAGGAAGACCCTCAGCCATTGGTCAATTTTAGATAAGCCAAAGGTATATATTCTTTGTTTGCTACGCACATGTTGCGACAGCCATTTGCAAATATAAACCTTTTGGGTGAACGGCTGTCCTGCCTTCTCACAGCCGTGGTGAAAATAAGCTTTGCTTTTTGCATCTCTCCTGAGACTGAGTTTCTCTACCCGATTTCCCTCCAGAGCCAGGACCCTTTGAAGGTAATTGTCTTACAGTTAGGCTAGATGGTCTTTGGGGGCCCCTTCCAACTCCACAATCCTGTGATTCTGAAATAGACTTCCTTGCTCCTTTAAATAAACAAGGGACAAGAGCATTGCTCCTCAGAGTTATCATGTAATTTTGGCCCATCATTTGAACATGCAATTACGGAAACCCTCTGCCAAGAAAAGGAGACGAGAAAGAGAGACGGATCCAGCCGAGAGAGCTGTTATCGCCTCCTCTTGTCTCCTTCGCCCTTCCTCGTCGGCTGGGAAACTTGGGCTCCTTTTCTTTCCTCCCTTTTGAAATGTAGATGTAATTTTGAGCGTCAACAAATCAACAGGCCTCACATGGAGAAGATAACAAGATACCCACGGCCTTCTATAATTACAATTGATTTTCTATCACCGTTTGCATTAGGAAGCATTTCTCTGCTGCTTGTTTCACATTAGCCAAGTTAATGCCGAATAAAACTCCAAATGGATTTTGCAGCCTTCTCTTATGTAACCCTTCCCGGGTTTTGGAGGGTCTAAATCTCGCTCTCCAAATGGGTGCGTTTCGGGGTGCATCTACACAGTGGAAATAACGCTTGGCACCAGCCATGCCTCGACGTAGTCTTAGGCCCCATCTATTTTTTATTTACTTATTTGCAATGTTTATATTCCGCCCTTCTCACCCTGAAGGGGACTCTGGGCAGATCACATTGTACACATTGTTCTTTACTACTGGGAGGTGGCACTTGAGGTATTATTATTATTATTATTATTATTATTATTATTATTATTATTATTATTACTGATGCATCCCTAGGGGTATTAGTAGACCACAAGCATAAGCCAGCAGTGTGACTCTCTGGTGAGATAGAGCAGAATATAAATAAAGTGTATTATTATTTTATTATGACACAGCAAACAAGATAGATATGCTGGATTTCGTATCACAAAATCACAAGTCGAACACTTCCCAAGTGTTTAGGACTGTGTGATGTATTATTATTATTATTATTATTATTGTTATTGTTATTATTATTAAGTATGACACAGCAAACAAGATAGATATGCTGGATTTCATATCACAAAATCACAAGTCGAACACTTCGCAAGTGTCTAGGACTGTGTAATGTATTTTCGGATGATGCGTGAAGATCCCAGTAGGGTGGCCTTTTGCAGTTGGCAGATCGTGATTTTGTCAATGCCTATTGTTTCCAAATGCCGGCTGAGATCTTTTGGCACAGCACCCAGTGTGCCCATCACCACCGGGACCACCTGCACTGATTTCTGCCAGAGTCTTTGAAGTTCAATCTTGAGGTCCTGAGAGCGGCTGAGTTTTTCCTTTTGTTTTTCATCAATGCGACTGTCACCTGGGATGGCGACATCAATGATCCAAACCTTTTTCTTTTCCACAACTGTGATGTCTGGTGTGTTGTGTTCCAGAACTTTGTCAGTCTGGATTCGGAAGTCCCACAGTATCTTTGCGTGCTCATTTTCCAATACTTTTGCAGGTTTGTGATCCCACCAGTTCTTTACTGCTGGGTGGTGGCCACATAGTTGTGCCTCTGTTTGTAGTCTGTCTGTGTGATTTTCTTACAGCAGCTGAGGATACGAACAATGGTTTTGTCGGTTTCCTTGCACAGTCTGCATTTTGGGTCATCAGCTGATTTTTCAATCTTGGCCTGAATTGCCTTTGTCCTGATGGCTTGCTCCTGGGCTGCAACGATCAGGCCTTCTGTCTCCTTCTTCAGGGTCCCATTCGTGAGCCAGAGCCAGGTCTTCTCCTTATCAGCTTTTCCTTCAATTTTGTCAAGGAACTTTCCATGCAATGTTTTGTTGTGCCAGCTGTCAGCTCTAGTTTGTAGTGTGGTTTTCTTGTACGGGTGTTTTGTCTGCTGTGCTTTGAGGAGTTTCTGGTTTTTGACTTCAATCAAAGCAGGTTCTTCACTTTGCTTTCCATATTCTGCCAGGGCATGTTCTTCTTCTTTGACTGCTTGTTTTACTTGCAAGAGTCCTCTGCCCCCTGATCTTCTAGGCAGATATAGCCGGTCAACATCACTGTGGGGGCGCAGTGAATGATGAATGGTCATGAGTTTTCTTGTTTTTCTGTCCAAATTGTCCAGTTCCATCTGTGTCCAGTTTATGATGCCAGCAGTATATCTTATGACAGGTATGGCCCAGGTGTTTATGGCCTTGATGGTGTTGCCTCCATTGAGCTTGCTTTTGAGAATTTTTCTGACCCTTTGTGTGTATGTATCTTTATTATTATTATTATTATTATTATTATTATTATTATTGATGCATCTCTAGGGGTCTTAGTAGACCACAAGCATAAGCCAGCAGTGTGACACATCTGCGAAAAAAGCCAATGCGATTCTAGGCTGCATCAATATAGTATAGCATCCAGATTGAGGGAAATGATAGTGATTGAAAACAGTCCCTGTGAAAGGGGTCTGGGAGTTTTAGTACACCCCTAACCTGAACGTGAGTCAAGGGTGTGATGTGCCAGCTAAAAAGGCCAATCTGATTCTAGGCTGCATCCTCACAAAGGTTGAGAGAACAGGACCTGAGAGCCACGTTTCAACCTTTGGACCCAATGTCGAATGGTTTCGGATGCCTCTGCACAGCACTATTTAATTTCAAGCACATCCCACTACATTCAAGATGCTGTTTATTCCCTGCAGTTAAGCCTTTCTTTTTTGTGCGAGCAAAAACTGCTCTGAGTCAGGCCGTCATTTCCCCCATTAAATTACTCTCCGCTTCCCCTTTCCATTCCTCCTAAGATTAAAAAGAGCTTTGCCCAGCCGTGGAAGTCACCATCAAGAATTATCTTTGCCCGCGATGATTTAAAGGCTCGCAAAACCCTATTGTCGGCATCGAAATGCCTTTTTTTAGAGAATCAGCGAGCCCGCTCTCGGCCCGGTAAATAATCCAAAGACCTTAGGGAGAGGGGGGGGAAAAAAGAAGAAGAAGAGGCCTTTCAAAGCCGTGCGGGGAATTATAGAGAGGGGGAAAAACAGGACTGAAACAAAATAAGAAATATGCTGGCAAAAGATAAGGTACATGTCATCTGGTTAATGTATCTGCGGCAGAGGAGCCATCTGAAGCACAAAAGGAGTTAGAGAGATGACAACGGATAAGGAGACGGAGACGGTGCTTAATGGCTTGGCGACAGGAACTTCGGCCTTGCTTTATTCTCATATCTAGCTTCCCTTGTTCCAACGGTGATATAAAACTCAGTGTTATCTCCCAAACCCTGTGATTGTCTTACCTATGGATGAGGTTGGGCATTTTTTCCCCATCCACATCCATTTAAAAAGTGGCCATATAGAGAAGGTGGTCCAATGGAAGGTGGGTGTATATGGTCCTTCCTTGGAGCTACTATTTTACCGGGTGCATTTCTGGGTCTTACATAACTCAGGTTCAGGTTTTCCAAGGGAATGCATTGTCCCATATGGACTAGTCCAGGGGTCCTCAAACTTTTAAAGCAGAGGGCCGGTCCACCATCCTTCAGACTGTTGAGGGGCCAAATTATCATTTGAAAAAAAAAATTCCTATGTACACTGCACATATCTTATTTGTAGTGCAAAACAACAACAATCACAATGAAAGACCAATACCAGATGAGCAAACTTCCCCAGATTCCCAAGCAAGGAGATACAATTAAAACCCTCCCGACAGATGGCCATCCAGCCTCTGCTTTAAAAAAACACCAGATGAGCAAACTTCCCCAGATTCCCAAGCAAGGAGATACAATTAGAACCCTCCCAATAGATGGCCATCCAGCCTCTGCTTAAAAAAAACACCAGATGAGCAAACATCCCCAGATTCCCAAGGAAGGAGATACAATTAGAACCCTCCCAATAGATGGCCATCCAGCCTCTGCTTTAAAAAAACACCAGATGAGCAAACTTCCCCAGATTCCCAAGCAAGGAGATACAATTAGAACCCTCCCAATAGATGGCCATCCAGCCTCTGCTTTAAAAAAACACCAGATGAGCAAACTTCCCCAGATTCCCAAGCAAGGAGATACAATTAGAACCCTCCCAATAGATGGCCATCCAGCCTCTGCTTAAAAAAAACACCAGATGAGCAAACTTCCCCAGATTCCCAAGCAAGGAGATACAATTAGAACCCTCCCAATAGATGGCCATCCAGCCTCTGCTTAAAAAAAACACCAGATGAGCAAACTTCCCCAGATTCCCAAGCAAGGAGATACAATTAGAACCCTCCCAATAGATGGCCATCCAGCCTCTGCTTAAAAAGAACACCAGATGAGCAAACTTCCCCAGATTCCCAAGCAAGGAGATACAATTAGAACCCTCCCAATAGATGGCCATCCAGCCTCTGCTTAAAAAAAACACCAGATGAGCAAACATCCCCAGACTCCCAGGCAAGGAGATACAATTAGAACCTTTACAACAGATGGCCATCCAGCCTCTGCTTTAAAAAAAACACCAGATGAGCAAACATCCCCAGACTCCCAGGCAAGGATATACAATTAGAACCCTCCCAATAGATGGCCATCCGGCCTCTGCTTAAAAAAAAACACCAGATGAGCAAACGTCCCTAGATTCCCAAGCAAGGAGATACAATTAGAACCTTTACAACAATTAGAACCTTCCCAATAGATAAGCAAACATTCCCAGACTCCCAGGCAAGGAGATACAATTAGAACCTTTACAACAGATGGCCATCCAGCCTCTGCTTTAAAAATGCACCAGGGAAGGAAATTTCCCCAGACTCCCAGGCAAGGAGATACAATTAGAACCCTCCCTATAGATGGCCATCCAACCTCTTTCTCCCACCCTGGACCTTCTACAGATATATAAACCCCACTTACCTAGCTTCCAACAGACCTCACAACCTCTGAGGATGCCTGCCACAGGCCCCTGAGGGCGAGCGAAGGGCCTGGAGGCCGGGAGAAGGCCCCGGAGTGTGGATCCAGGCCTGGAGAAGACCCCAGAGTGTGGATCCAGGCCGGGAGAAGGCCCCAGAGTGTGGAGCCAGGCCGGGAGAAGGCCCCAGAGTGTGGATCCAGGCCTGGAGAAGGCCCCGGAGTGTGGATCCAGGCCTGGAGAAGGCCCCAGAGTGTGGATCCAGGCCTGGAGAAGGCCCCAGAGTGTGGATCCAGGCCTGGAGAAGGCCCCGGAGTGTGGATCCAGGCCGGGAGAAGGCCCCGGAGTGTGGATCCAGGCCTGGAGAAGGCCCCGGAGTGTGGATCCAGGCCGGGAGAAGGCCCCAGAGTGTGGATCCAGGCCGGGAGAAGGCCCCAGAGTGTGGATCCAGGCCGGGAGAAGGCCCCAGAGTGTGGAGCCAGGCCGGGAGAAGGCCCCAGAGTGTGGATCCAGGCCTGGAGAAGGCCCCAGAGTGTGGATCCAGGCCGGGAGAAGGCCCCAGAGTGTGGATCCAGGCCAGGAGAAGGCCCCAGTGTGGATCCAGGCCGGGAGAAGGCCCCAGAGTGTGGATCAAGGCCAGGAGAAGGCCCCAGAGTGTGGATCCAGGCCGGGAGAAGGCCCCAGAGTGTGGAGCCAGGCCGGGAGAAGGCCCCAGAGTGTGGATCCAGGCCTGGAGAAGGCCCCGGAGTGTGGATCCAGGCCTGGAGAAGGCCCCAGAGTGTGGATCCAGGCCTGGAGAAGGCCCCAGAGTGTGGATCCAGGCCTGGAGAAGGCCCCGGAGTGTGGATCCAGGCCGGGAGAAGGCCCCAGAGTGTGGATCCAGGCCAGGAGAAGGCCCCAGTGTGGATCCAGGCCGGGAGAAGGCCCCAGAGTGTGGATCAAGGCCAGGAGAAGGCCCCAGAGTGTGGATCCAGGCCGGGAGAAGGCCCCAGAGTGTGGATCCAGGCCTGGAGAAGGCCCCAGAGTGTGGAGCCAGGCCGGGAGAAGGCCCCAGAGTGTGGATCCAGGCCGGGAGAAGGCCTCAGAGTGTGGAGCCAGGCCAGGAGAAGGCCCCAGAGTGTGGATCCAGGCCAGGAGAAGGCCCCAGAGTGTGGATCCAGGCCGGGAGAAGGCCCCAGAGTGTGGATCCAGGCCAGGAGAAGGCCCCAGTGTGGATCCAGGCCGGGAGAAGGCCCCAGAGTGTGGATCCAGGCCGGGAGAAGGCCCCGGAGTGTGGTTCCAGGCCGGGAGAAGGCCCCGGAGTGTGGATCCAGGCCGGGAGAAGGCCCCAGAGTGTGGATCCAGGCCGGGAGAAGGCCCCAGAGTGTGGATCCAGGCCTGGAGAAGGCCCCAGAGTGTGGATCCAGGCCTGGAGAAGGCCCCAGAGTGTGGATCCAGGCCGGGAGAAGGCCCCAGAGTGTGGATCCAGGCCGGGAGAAGGCCCCAGAGTGTGGAGCCAGGCCGGGAGAAGGCCCCAGAGTGTGGAGCCAGGCCGGGAGAAGGCCCCAGAGTGTGGAGCCAGGCCGGGAGAAGGCCCCAGAGTGTGGATCCAGGCCTGGAGAAGGCCCCAGAGTGTGGATCCAGGCCGGGAGAAGGCCCCAGAGTGTGGATCCAGGCCAGGAGAAGGCCCCAGTGTGGATCCAGGCCGGGAGAAGGCCCCAGAGTGTGGATCCAGGCCGGGAGAAGGCCCCAGAGTGTGGATCCAGGCCTGGAGAAGGCCCCAGAGTGTGGATCCAGGCCTGGAGAAGGCCCCAGAGTGTGGATCCAGGCCGGGAGAAGGCCCCAGAGTGTGGATCCAGGCCAGGAGAAGGCCCCAGAGTGTGGATCAAGGCCAGGAGAAGGCCCCAGAGTGTGGATCCAGGCCGGGAGAAGGCCCCAGAGTGTGGATCCAGGCCGGGAGAAGGCCCCAGAGTGTGGATCCAGGCCGGGAGAAGGCCCCAGAGTGTGGAGCCAGGCCTGGAGAAGGCCCCAGAGTGTGGAGCCAGGCCGGGAGAAGGCCCCAGAGTGTGGATCCAGGCCGGGAGAAGGCCCCAGAGTGTGGATCCAGGCCGGGAGAAGGCCCCAGAGTGTGGATCCAGGCCGGGAGAAGACCCCAGAGTGTGGATCCAGGCCGGGAGAAGGCCCCAGAGTGTGGAGCCAGGCCTGGAGAAGGCCCCAGAGTGTGGAGCCAGGCCTGGAGAAGGCCCCGGAGTGTGGATCCAGGCCGGGAGAAGGCCCCAGAGTGTGGATCCAGGCCGGGAGAAGGCCCCAGAGTGTGGATCCAGGCCGGGAGAAGGCCCCAGAGTGTGGAGCCAGGCCTGGAGAAGGCCCCGGAGTGTGGATCCAGGCCGGGAGAAGGCCCCAGAGTTTGGATCCAGGCCTGAAGGCACAACAACAACATTCCTACTTGATTATCTCATTGGCCAGAAGCAGGCCCACACTTCCCACTGAAATCCTGATAAGTTTACAGTAGGTTGGTTAAAATTATTTTTATTTTTAAATACTGTATTGTTCTTTGATTTACTAATATTTAAATGAAATATTGTAAACTAATGATATGATAATAATATAATATATTGTGTATACATATAATATTGATAATAATATTATAATGTCATACAATATGTATTTAAATGAAATATTGTAAACTAATGATATGATAATAATATAATATATTGTGTATACATAGAATATTGATAATAATATTATAATGTCATACAATATATTATTATTATTATTATTAAACTTTATTTGTACCCCGCTAGCATCTCCCGAAGGACTCGATGCGGCTTACAAAGGCCAAGGCCTCAACACACAATATAACAATACAAAACAAAAGGCGAATTAAAAACAATTAAAACAGTATAAACCACAATATTTATTTATTTATTTATTTATTTATTTATTACAGTATTTCTACCCTGCCCTTCTCACCCAATAGGGGACTCAGGGTGGCTAATAATAATAATACAATATAATAATATTAATTATATATTATATATTAAATGTAATATTACTAATAATATTACAGTATAATGGTATAGTATACAGTAATTATTACATAGCATTACTGCGTATTGAACTACTTTTTCTGCCAAATTTATTGTCTAACATGATGTTTTGGTGCTTAATTTGTAAAATCATAACCTAATTTGATGTTTAATAGGCTTTTCCTTAATGCCTCCTTATTATCCAACATATTCGCTTATCCAACATTCTGCTGGCCCGTTTATGTTGGATAAGTGAGACTCTACTGTAATACAATATAATAATATTAATTATATATTATATATTATATATTAAATGTAATATTACTAATAATATTACAGTATAATGGTATAGTGCTAATATATTACACTTTGTCCATTTCAACTGTGAAATTATCTTCCCCATTTCGGCACATGTTGTACTTTGCCTGGGTTCTATGAATTAGTCTCCAGTGTTAATATTGTATGTTTTATGTTGATTTTAACGATTGTTTTTACTGTAATTGATGTTTTTATTGGATAACTGTTTTATTGCTGTGTTTTGATATTTGATTGTTTTATCGGGCAAGGCCCCATGTAAGCCGCCCCGAGTCCCTTTGGGGAGATGGAGCGGGGTATAAAAATAAAGTTATTATTATTATTATTATTATGAATACTCAATATGCCCAAATGTGAATGTGTTTTCTGATGGTCTTCTGATGGTCTCTGACACCTCCTTGCGAGTCCTGACCCCCAAGTTGAGTAACACTGCTCTATACCCTGTTCAGCCTTTCAACTGACCAGGAGGACCTCTGTCTTGTCTGAATTCAATTTCAGTTTGTTTGGCCTCATCTAGACCATCACAGTCAGAAGCGGTTCAACCGCCAGGCAATCTAGGCATTTGCCTGTGGTGCCATCGTCCCGGGGGCGCAGTCAAGGCCCCTGGGAGGATGACGCCACCCCCCGCCTCCTTCGCCTTCAAGCCGGGCCCTCCCACCGCGGCCTGGGCCTTCACGCCATGCGCCTAGACCTAGGCCCCGCCTCCCACGCCACATGGTCCCATGCTACGGGTGTGTGTGTGTGTGTGTGTGTGCCAAAATTCCTTTTGCCTACTCCTGAAAATTACCTAAGGACGGCTCTGCTCATGGGAGTTTTGTGTGCCAAGTTTGGTTCAATTCCATCACCAGTGGAGTTAAGAATGTGCTTTGATTTTAGGTGAGATATGTATTCCCTGAGAGTCACCCCTGATGATGGATCCGGGTCAAAATCTAGAAACAAATCTACATTTTGTTTTTATTTTGTGATCCTAGGTCACGAAGAGTCGGAGACGACTATGGGACTGAGAGAGAGAGAATTGCAATGGTAAGGTTGACATATTTTTTTAAATTCACAAGAATGGATAAACCTTGCAGTTTGCATAGGAACAGAAAAGGCCGGAGCATCAGGGAAATGGAGGCTCCTCCATTTGCGAAAAGCCTCAAAGAGTTTGCTTGGACTGAGCACAAATTGCAAAGCCTCCGGAGATACGATTTCGGAGAGATGTGCAAGAAAGCTGTCCTTATTAACAACTTGTGGGTGGTATGTTTGGACAGCGCCTCGGCCAATGAGCAGCGCGTCCTTCCCAGCGTCTATTACCACTTCAGCGGGGCGTCCAGATAGCCTTTTACTGCTTGCAATTTCTGGAATCATTTTGACATGAGTTAACGCGCTCATGCCATGTTTTCGTACATGCCGCTGTGCCGAAATGATACATTAAGTGCATTCTGATGTCCTGATATTATATCACAGGGTTTTTTCCCCGGTTGGAATAGAAATTCCCTTCTAAAACATCATTTCTGATAACATCCTCTGACCACTGAAGTGGCATTAAAATAGGGACTTGGGGTGCGTCGATACTGTTGAATGAATGCGGTCTGACACCACTTTAGAAAACTAGGAGTTGTAATTTTGCAAGACCCATAACTTCTCCTCCAAAGAGTGAAAACTACAACTCCTGGGAATTCCATAGCAATGGGCTGTAGTATCAAATTGAGTCATGCAGTTTGATACTATGGATGTGAATGCATGCTATCAAAACTGCATTCATTCATCGTGTCACTCCTGAATCCAAATAATAATAATAATAATAATAATAATAATAATAATAATAATAATAATAATAATAAAATTTTATTTATACCCCTCCACCATTTCCCCTTGGTGACTCGGGGCGGCTCACAATGTTACAAAAGTAACAACGCAAATACATAAACAATACACACAGTTTAAAACACAAGAAGATAATAAAACAGAAGTTAAAACAAAGGTTTATACAACAGTAATAATATCAATAGTAATATAAAACAACCACCAATGCAATTCTGTCAACTTCAAAGGTGGGAGGGACTATAGCAGCAATATAAGATAAAATCATTAGATTAAAATATCCCAATGAAAGGAACCTAATAACATTCAGGATAGAATTATAATGAGGCTGGTCATCCAATGGCTGTCTCTCCAAAGGTCAGCCCAAACATCTAGGTTTTCAATTGTTTCTTAAAGGATGGTAAACCCATACTAAAGTAAACCCATTGAATCTGTAAGGTTTATGTATGTGTTGCAATATTGGATCTAATGGCATCCAGTCTGCGGTTAACTCTGCCTCGAATTGTGTCGATATCGACCCCTTGACTCCATCGGCTGCGAAATTGTGGTGTTTAATGAGTCGGAAAAGAAGAAAAGGGGAGAAAAGAGGAACATTCAGCGTCCTTTCTCTCCTCCAAGAAAAGCTCCAGGGCCCTCTACACATTTTCCATTTGCCATCCATTTCAACGTCATTTGGAAATATACTTAATAACAATCTATTACGGCGCCGCTTGCCCGCCTGCTTACCAGAAAGTCAACATTTTTCTTTCGTTCGGCAATAAATAGAGAAAGACGGAGGATGGAAAACGCTCCGCTTCCTCGGGCAAGGGGAAGAAAATTCAGCTATAAATTCAAGGATTCGGATTAAAGAGTCAAGCTGCTATTTATATAAACGTGAGGAATGAGAAGGCTGGGTTCATGGAGACAGATGCGGACACAAATAGATATAGATATGCAAACACGTGCATTAGTCTCTACGTACAAAAGAATGGATAAATTGTTCATTTTCTATCAAATCATGTAGGACAGGGGTCCCCAAACTAAGGCCCGGGGGCCGGATGTGGCCCTCCACGGTCATTGACCTGGCCCCTGTCCTAAACTTTAGACTTAGGGTTGACCTAAGTCTACCTGGTCTTTGGAGGTCTCTTTGCTTACCTGTGGTCTTATGAGACCATCTAGATGGCTTTTGGGGGTCACTTTCCTTATCTGTGGTCATATGAGACCATCTAGATGGCCTTTGAGGGTCCCTTTACTAACCTATGGTTTTATGAGATCATCTTGATGGCCTGTGGGGGCCCCTTTCCTTACCTATGGTCTTATGAAAGCATCTCGATAGTCTTTGAGGTCCCTTTCCTTATCTATGGTCTTCAGATGGCCTTATGAGATCATCTAGATGGTCTTTGAGGGTCCCTTTCCTTACCTATGGTCTTATGAAACCATCTCGATTGTCTTTGAGGTCCCTTTCCGTATCTATAGTCTTCTGATGGCCTTATGAAATCATCTAGATGGTCTTTGAGGGTCCCTTTCCTTACCGATGGTCTTATGAAACCATCTCAATGGTCTTTGAGGTCCCTTTCCTTATCTATAGTCTTCTGATGGCCTTATGAGATCATCTAGATGGTCTTTGAAGGTCCCTTTCCTTACTGATGAGACCATCTGGATGGTTTTTGGAGGTCTCATTGCTTACCTATGGTCTTGAGATCATCTAGATCAGGGGTCCCCAAACTAAGGCCTCATTTACCTGGCCCCTGTCCTAAACTTTAGACTTAGGGTTGACCTAAGTCTGAAATGACTTGAAGGCACTCAACAACAACAATCCTAATTTTGGACTGTTTCATAGTCCGGCCCCCCAACAGTCTGAGTGACTGTGAATCGGCCCTCCACTTAAAAAGTTTGAGGACCCCTGATGTAGGAGATCCTCAGATTGACAATAGATCATTTTTGCTAGAAATGCTGGGATTGGAAGTCCAAACTTTTGGAGAATCCAAGTTTGAGGGGTTTTGACCTCAAAGAGAAGGAGAAAGAGCCACAAAGAGGTCATTGCAAAGGGAAAAACTCAGCCCGTCCTCTCCGATTTGGAGCCGCAGCTGAGTTGTTTGCGTTAAAGTGAGTTTTCATGTCAAAGACGTGAAGGGAAACATCAAGAATCTGGAGGAACTAAACCAATGTTGACAAGAGGAGCCAGAAAAAGAAATACAATATCACTCCAGGCTTCTTCTGCCATCTCAGAGTCGCCATCCGGTTCCACTCCAGGCACAAGATCCACGGACTGATTTTCAGGTTCAAGGCATCCAAAAGATTTCAGAGAAAGCAGCTTTGGGTTGCGGAAAGGCAAGGAAAAACTCTCAGAAGTCTTCTGCACTTACCTTGTTTTTCACCTTCTTTTAAAATGCCATCTTGAGGACTAGAAAGCTTTGAAACAAAGGGTGCCAAAATGACACTTCCAAAAAGAGCTATCTAGATCTTCTCCCTAAAAACCTGAATTTAATCACTTTTCATCCTGAAAGTTTCAAACACTTGTCATCAGAGAGAAGAACACAGAGGAGTTTGAACAAAAACCAAACACAAAAGGCATGAGACATGATTTGGATTATAAACTGTTCGCTTTGGATTGTTTTGTGGCTTTGCAATATGCCTAGAATCCTAATTTGGGTTCGATATGGTTGGGTTTCCTGTAAAGTTGGTGGTTGACAGTGGCCCTCAAGATCTTTTCGACTTCCTGGCTTAGATTCTGGAGATATTTTGGATTTCAGAACTTTGGCCAATGGTCAAAACTCAAAATCCAAACTTCTAGAGGACCAAAATATCAAGAGTCGGTGCCAAAGCTGAGCGATTGAAACCAAACTGGCCAACCCAAGTTCTTTCTTGGTGTTTAGACTCATTGGAGTGCCAGGACCAGTATATTTCACTGAATAATGATATATAGAATCCTAGACTTGGAAGAGATCTTAAGGGTCTTCTGAAATCCAAGCCCTCCCAACAGATGACCATCTAGTCTTAACTTCCAAAGAAGGAGTGCAAATGTGAGATGTTCTTGCCGAATAAAATTTATTTATTTATTTCAGTTATTTATATTCTGCCCGTCTCACCCCGAAGGGGACTCAGGGCAGATAACATTATATACATATACTAGCTGTGCCCGGCCACGCGTTGCTGTGGCTTAGTCTGGTGGTGTTGGTCAGTCTACATTAGGTTGTATTTGTGCTGTGACCTCCACCCTTCTTTATACTCACATTAGTAGTAGTATTTGAAGTCTGTTACCTTCTTCAATTTTTGTGTTGATTGATAATTGTTTGAGATCCCTGTTGTCTTTGGTTTGTTGTTAGTTGTAACGTCTGATTCTGCTGAGTGCGGTTTATATTTTTATTGTGATACAATAGTCTTTTTTTTTGTTTTGCCTGTGTAGGTGTTTATTATTATTGTTGTTGTAATGGTCATGAAGGTTGGATAAGTTAGATGCTACTGTATTGTTTTTTGGAGGCCCAGTGTAGCACTGACTGGCCTCTCAGCCTCAGTGCCTGGCTGCTTCTTGCCTGTGATGGTGTTGATTCTTATTGTTGTTGTTGTTGTCATTGTTATTATTGTAATTGTTTTTTTGGAGGCCAAGTTTGAATGTAGGGATTGGGGAGGTGGATGAGTTGTGTTGTCAAATTTTGTATTTGTTATAGTCACAATGCATTGTTGTGAGTTTTGTGGGTCCGGATTGTGGTTTTGTGGTGTGGTTGTGTTGTTACAACTGAGAGGCAAGGCTTTTGTGTTGTGTTGCCAAGTTTTGTATTTCTGGG
Organism: Anolis carolinensis; assembly: GCF_035594765.1. Classification (NCBI taxonomy): domain Eukaryota; kingdom Metazoa; phylum Chordata; class Lepidosauria; order Squamata; family Anolidae; genus Anolis; species Anolis carolinensis. The sequence goes on from NW_026943824.1 coordinate 6,595,291, forward strand.
GCGTTTAGTTGTGTGCCAAGTTTCGTATTTCTGGGGTGTTTAGTTGTGTTGTTATAGTCACGATGCACTGTTGTGAGTTTTGTGGGTACGGATTGTGGTTTTGTGGTGTGGTTGTGTTACAATCGGGAGGGAATGCTTTTGTGTTGTGTTGCCAAGTTTCGTATTTCTGGGGCGTTTAGTTGTGTTTTTATAGTCATGATGTGTTGTGAGTTTTGTGGGTCGAGTGTGGTTTTGTGTTGTGGTTGTGTTCTTACAACTGGGAGGCAAGGCTTTTGCATTGTGTTGTCAAATTTTGTATTTCTGGGGAGTTTAGTTGTGTTGTTATAGTCACGATGCGTTGTTGTGAGTTTTGTGGGACTAGATTGTGGTTTTGTGGTGTAGTTGTGTTGTTACAACCGGGAGAAAAGGCTTTTGTGTTGTGTTGTCAAGTTTTATATTTCTGGGGCGTTTAGTTGTGTGCCAAGTTTCGTATTTCTGGGGCATTTAGTTGTGTTGTTATAGTCACGATGCATTGTTGTGAGTTTTGTGGGTCCGGATTGTGGTTTTGTGGTGTGGTTGTGTTGTTAAAACCGGGAGGCAAGGCTTTTGCATTGTGTTGTCAAGTTTTATATTTCTGGGGCGTTTAGTTGTGTGCCAAGTTTCGTATTTCTGGGGCGTTTAGTTGTGTTGTTATAGTCACGATGCATTGTTGTGAGTTTTGTGGGTCCGGATTGTGGTTTTGTGGTGTGGTTATGTTGTTACAACCTGGAGGGAAGGCTTTTGCGTTGTGTTGCCAAGTTTCGTATTTCTGGGGCGTTTAGTTGTGTTGTTATAGTCACGATGCGTTGTTGTGAGTTTTGTGGATCCTGTGTGGTTTTGTGGTGTGGTTGTGTTGTTACAACTGGGAGGCAAGGCTTTTGCATTGTGTTGCCAAGTTTTGTATTTCTGGGGCGTTTAGTTGTGTTGTTATCACATGATGCGTTGTTGTGAGTTTTGTGGGTCTGGATTGTGGTTTTGTGGTGTGGTTGTGTTGTTGTAACCTGGAGGCAAACCTTTTGCATTGTGTTGCCAAATTTCGTATTTCTGGGATGTTTAGTTTTGTTGTTATAGTCACTGCGCAAACAACTTTATCATTTTATATATATAGAAGGCAAACATTCAATGCCATATAAACATAGAACAGAGACAGAGACAGACACAGAGGCAATTTAAACCTTCTCCAGCTTCCAGCTTCCTGAGGGTATGCTTGATTCCGGCCACAGGGGGAGCTGCTGCTTCATCATCCACTGCAATGACAACTTCCTCATTCCAATGGCGGCTGGATCATTTTTATGGTGTCACATATAAGTGGTACCTAAATTTCCTACCTGATAGATGCAACTATCTTTCGGGTTGCTTACGTCAACAACAAGCAGGGGCTATTTTTTATTTTAATTGTTGGGTGCTCACCCCCTGGACTCGAACTCATGACCTCTTGGTCAGAGTGATTTATTGCAGCTGGCTGCTCACCAGCCTGCACCACAGCCCGGCCCCAGCCTTTGAAATCCATGGGTTTCCCTATAAATCTACATGCAACTTGAAGGCACGCGATTGTTTTCCCTTATTTTTGTCCAGGTTGGGAATGAAGAACCTTTCTACTCCAGTTCTAGACATACAGTAGAGTCTCACTTATCCAACATTTGCTTATCTAACATTCTGGATTATCCAATGCATTTTTGTAGTCAATGTTTTCAATATATCATGATATTTTGGTGCTAAATTCGTAAATACAGTAATTACAACATAACATTACTGCGTATTGAACTACTTTTTCTGTCAAATTTGTTGTATAACATGATGTTTTGGTGCTTAATTTGTAAAATCATAACCTAATTTGATGTTTAATAGGCTTCTCCTTAATCTCTCCTTATTATCCAACATATTCACTTATCCAACGTTCTGCTGGCCCGTTTATGTTGGATAAGTGAGACTCTACTGTACCTTCTGTTTTTCGAAAGAAGATAAAACGGGCGTTCCTGCCATCACCAATGCTGGAAGGTTTGTTTTATTCCTGGCAGGGCCAGGGTTTGTGTGGATTTTTATTTGAGCCGCTCCGGGCTCTTTTCGCTTTGCCAAGATTGTAATAGATTTGGACACCGAGTTCTGTTCCTTGACGGCGGTGGTGACAAGCCATCTGCAAAAAACGCCTTCCCAACTGGACCTCCTCCGGACATCGGCCTCCACAAGACCCATGGTTCTGAGCCAACACAGCCAATGGCCATCTTTGCTGGCAATGGTCATGGGACATAAAGTCCAACATGCCCAGCTGGGATAGTAAAGATCATGGTCCTGTGATATGGACATTAAGTCCGGATGAAGATGGATCATGAAGGGATGGCTCTTCCATTTCTACAATTCCATGGGTTCTGTTTGGTTTTCCGTATGAGTCCAAGAACGGTGAGGCCATATACTACTAGATAATTCAGTTTCAAATTGCATCATAGAGATCCATCTCTATGTTGGCAAGAATTCAATGCCAACAATAACAACAAAACATAAAAACAGTTGAAACAATTAACATTAGGCAATAATACATGTAAAACAGTATAGAAAATTTAAAAGCAAATAGTGCATAAGTGCCATTCATCCAAAAACCTTGGTCATAATCCTTAGTCCAGACTGTATTGAAGCTGTAGAAATGTATTATTTAAACGCTTATTTGCAGGGCCAAGTCTTAAGCTTTTTCCCAAAAACCAGAAGGGGTGGAGCCTGCCTGATGTCACTGGGGAGGTAGTTCCACATCCGAGGAGCCACCACTGAGAAGGCCCTGACACGGGTATTTTGAATAGATGTCAAAGTAAATAAATATGCTCTATATTTTCCAGTACTTAATGTCAGTAATTTGTACACCAGCCCTGCTGATATCCTCTTTGTTGGGTACCTGTTTCTGAACCTAAATTTACCCTGCAGTCTAATCATGTGTCACTCAGCTTTGTGTAAGAAGTAACAGCAACTTTATTTAACTTCAAGAGATCAAACAGAGCAACAATATATACAGTAGTCTCTCTGATTTCTTACAGAGAATAGAGGGAGTAAACAGTCCTTTTAAATATGGTAGTCTTTATATATGTTTCAGTGCCTTAGAAATGACAAAATTTTAGAGCAGGGGTCCCCAAACTAAGGCCCGGAGGCCGGATGCGGCCCATTGAACCCATTTATCCGACTCCCACGGCACAAGGGCAGAAGGGGGTTGGGCTAAATGACCCAAGGGGTCTCTTATTCTCTTACAACCATTATTATTATTATTATTATTATTATTATTATTATTATTATTATTATTATTAAGGCTGGGTGGCCATCTGTCAGGGGTGCTTTGCTTGTGCTTTTGGTATACAAAAGCAGAAGGGGATTGGACTAAATGGCCCAAGGGGTCTCTTCCAACCCTCTTTATTATTATTATTAACATTGAGGCTGGGTGGCCATCTGTCAGGGGTGCTTTGCTTGTGCTTTTGATGCACAAAAGCAGAAGGGAATTGGACTAAATGGCCCAAGCGGTCTCTTCCAACCCTCTTTATTATTATTATTATTATTATTATTATTATTATTATTATTATTATTATTAACATTGAGGCTGGGTGGCCATCTGTCAGGGGTACTTTGCTTGTGCTTTCGGTGCACAAAGGCAGAAGGGGATTGGACTCAATGGCTCAAAGGGTCTCTTTCAACTCTCTTTTTTATTGTTGTTGTTGTTGTTGTTATTATTGCTCGGTGGCCAACTATAGTCCGGCCCTCCAACTGTCCGAAGGATCGTGAACTGGCCCCCTGTTTAAAAAGTTTGGGGACCCCTGCTTTAGAGAGTCGGCAGCCATTAACTTCCTGGCTGTTTTCACTCTCCGAGGTAAAATGCCTGCTCAAATCGTTTCCCTCACCAGCAAGCCAGAGACGGTAGCCAATCAGATTGCTAGCTCCTGGCATGCTTAGCCAATCAGCTGCTGACACACGTCTTTCCAGTTAACCCATTCAAATTACAAGACTTTTGTGTTCTTTCCATCACACCCATACGTGTCTCATGCGAACTTCTGGCTGTGTGACATGTTAGGCTCACGAACCCACAGCAAAGTAGTATCGGAAATGACTTAACAATATAATGTGTTATTTGGCAGTTTAGATCCAGCCTAGGACTCCAAAAAGAGAAAGAGTGTCAAACCACATTTGGAATTAATGTGGTTTGACGCTACTGCATGATGCTTAGTGATGACGGGATAAACCGGCATCTGTATTTATCTCATTGCCCTCTTCATCCAAAGACACCCAATTTGTACCCAGCGCTTGATCCTTTTAATCCGACCCAGGCAATTTATTTGGGTTGCCTTCCTTTTTGACCTTGCCTTATCGTTATTATTATTATTGGGAAAGGATCCAAATGGGAACGGATAATATGACCGTGGAAGATTATGCATTCTTTTCATGCAGCGGCTGGGGGAATTTCAGAGCCGTAGAGGAGTTTGTGTGTCGGCTGCTTTTCTAGGTCAAATTCGCCGCGGTTTTGGAGCCAGAAAACTACTAATCCTCCCCCCTTTTTTTTCCTGCAGCCACACAATAAACACTTAGATCTTGGAAAGGCCGTAGTGACCGTTAATTATGTGTTTTTGGAAGAAGTCCCAAGTGGAAAAGGCAAAAGTGGGTGACCGAGCGGCCAGAGGTTTAATTACATTTCGACGTGGCTCTCTGCATCTTAAATCCAATTTTTCCTTCCTGGCTGAAACCTGGGAATGCATATACATTGAAGAACGGATGCAGTTTGACACCACTTTAAATCCCATGGCTCAATGCTATGAGATACTTGCAGTTGTAGTTTCCCTTCTCTATAAAATGAATGCAGTTGGGCACCACTTTAAGTGTATTGACTCAATGCTATGGGAGCCTGGGATGTGTAGTTTTCCAAGGTCTTTAGCTTTCTTTGGGTTCAGAGAATTAATGCAGTTGGATACCACTTTTAGTGCCTTTGTTCATTGCTTTGGGATCCTGGGATCTGCAGTTTCCCAAGGTCTTCGGTCATATCTAAGTGCAGTCGCACCACTTAAAGTGACTTGACTCAATGCTATGGGATTCTGGGATTCATAGTTTCCCAAGGTGTTTAGCCTTCTTTGGGTTCAGAGAATTAATGCAGTTGGATACCACTTTTAGTGCCTTTGTTCATTGCTATGGGATCCTGGGATCTGCAATTTCCCAAGGTCTTTAGCCTTCTTTGGGTTCAGAGAATTAATGCAGTTGGATACCAAGGTCTTTAGCCTTCTGTAGAATGGACGCAGTTAGGCAGCACCATCATTGTCTTGGTTCTTTGCTGTGGGATCGTGGGATCTGTAGTTTCCCAAGGTCTTTAGCCTTCTTTGGGTTCAGAGAATTAATGCAGTTGGATACCACTTTTAGTGCCTTTGCTCATTGCTATGGGATCCTTGGATCTGCAGTTTTCCAAGGTCTTCGGTCATATCTAAGTGCAGCCGCACCACTTAAAGTGCCTTGACTTAATGCTATGAGTTTCCGGGATACATAGTTTCCCAAGGTCTTTAGCCTTCTTTGGGTTCAGAGAATTAATGCAGTTGGATACCACTTTTAGTGCCTTTGCTCATTGCTATGGGATCCTTGGATCTGCAGTTTTGCAATGTCTTCGGTCATATCTAAGTGCAGCCACACCACTTAAAGTGCCTTGACTTAATGCTATGAGTTTCCGGGATACATAGTTTCCCAAGGTCTTTAGCCTTCTTTGGGTTCAGAGAATTAATGCAGTTGGATACCACTTTTAGTGCCTTTGCTCATTGCTATGGGATCCTTGGATCTGCAGTTTTACAAGGTCTTCGGTCATATCTAAGTGCAGCCGCACCACTTAAAGTGCCTTGACTTAATGCTATGAGTTTCCGGGATACATAGTTTCCCAAGGTCTTTAGCCTTCTTTGGGTTCAGAGAATTAATGCAGTTGGATACCACTTTTAGTGCCTTTGTTCATTGCTATGGGATCCTGGGATCTGCAGTTTCGCAAGATCTTCGGTCATATCTAAGTGCAGCCACACCACTTAAAGTGACTTGACTCAATACTATGGCATTCTGGGATACATGGTTTCCCAAGGTCTTTAGCCTTCTGTAGAATGACTGCAGTTAGACAGCACCATCAGCGTCTTGGTTCTTTGCTGTGGAATCGTGGGATCTGCAGTTTCCCAAGGTCTTCGGTCATATCTGAGTGCAGCCGCACCACTTAAAGTGCCTTGAATTAATGATATGAGTTTCCGGGATACATAGTTTCCCAAGGACTTTAGCCTTCTGTAGAATGAATGCAGTTAGACAGCACCATCAGTGGTTCTTTGCTGTGGGGTCGTGGAATCTGCAGTTTCCCAAGGTCTTCGGTTATATCTGAGTGCAGCCGCACCACTTAAAGTGCCTTGACTTAATGCTATGAGTTTCCGGGATATATAGTTTTCCATGGTCTTTAGCCTTCTGTAGAATGAATGCTGTTAGACAGCACCATCAGTGGTTCTTTGCTGTGGGATCGTGGGATTTGCAGTTTCCCAAGGTCTTTGGTCGTATCTGAGTGCAGCCGCACCACTTAAAGTGCCTTGACTTAATGCTATGAGTTTCTGGGATACATAGTTTCCCAAAGTCTTTAGCCTTCTGTAGAATGAACGCAGTTAGACAGCACCATCAGTGTCTTAGTTCTTTGCTGTGGGATCGTGGGATCTGTAGTTTCCCAAGGTCTTTGGTTATATCTGAGTGCAACCGCACCACTTAAAGTGCCTTGACTTAATGATATGAGTTTCCGGGATTCATAGTTTCCCAAGATCTTGAGCCCCCTGTTAGTGCATACTGTTGGAGACTACTTTAAGTGCCGTGGCTCAATACCATGGGAGGATAGGAGTTGTAGTTTCTCAAAGTCCTTAGCCTTCTTTGGCTGCATCTGCACTTGAGAACGAATGTAGTTGCACACCACTTTAAGCACAGTGATGGAGTGATGGAAGCTGTAGTTTGGTGAGGCTCCCTTTGGCAGAGGAGGCTACAGACCTTGTAAAACTGCAACTCCCGGGATTCCATATCCCTGAGCCATGGCCGTTCAAGAGGTGTCAAACTGTATTAATTCTGCAACTTAGATGTACCTTTAAGTAAGTGCATCAAAGTCCATTGTGTGCAAGATTAGCCATTCTTTCCTCGTCTCTTTTGGACAAACTTCAAGGTGTGGCTCATTCCGTTTGCATCTTGCTGACCCGCGGTCTCTGGGGCTGCATTGCCTTCCTTGGGAATTAAACCAAGGATAATTAAAATGAGTAAAACTTGGGAATCCAGCGAGGGGGAGGGATTCATTAAGGGCCTTTGAATTCCCCCCTCCCTCCGCTCTTCCCATTGTATTCCTCCCAGGAAAATGCCAATTAAAGATAATAAGTCCAGAAATGCACAAACGGCAGAATCGCTCTTATTACTATGGGGATTAATCCGGCTCCGTTGGACTTTTTTTAAAGTTGGAGCAAGATAGAAGAAAGCATGTAGAACAATGCTGAATCCCTAACTAGTACAGATAGAATAGACAATGGGCATCGTGAGAACGGAGTTAACATTTGATATTGTCTAAGTCAATGATGGGCAACCTTTTGCGCTTGGTGTGTCAAAATTCACCAAAAAACCTAGCATGACTTGGATGGTGTGTCACTTTGAGGAAGAAAAAAAACATAATTTCGCAATATGTATAGTTTAAATAACAAAAATGTATAATTGTAATATATAACTGTATTTAATAAATCATAACTATTTACTACCCTTATTTCCATGTACAACAATCTATGGTATCTCTTGCAGTTTCCACGCTGATTTCTCTCTATTCTAGTTTCAGTGGTCACGAATAATGAATAATATAATAGTAATAATATGATACTATACTACAGTAATAGAATAATAATAGGATAAAAAAAATTCGGCCTAGGAAAAAAACAACAAAACCACACATCCCAGAAACACTAAACTTGGCAACACAACCCCTCATCCATGCCTCTACGTTCCAATTGCTGCCAGTTACACGGCTAAGCTCCGCCCACTTGAACTCCTAGCAGCCTACTCAGCCCAGGGGACAGGCACAGTTAGGCCTCAGGCCTCTTCCACACTGCCTATAAAATACAGATTATCTGATACTAAACATAAAGACAACCATACAACAGACATTCAATACCACCACTACCTCAACAAGTTCTCACCAACACCACCAGACGCCACAGCAATGCGTGGCTGGGCACAGCTAGTATATATATATATATATAGTAATGAAATTTCGGCCTAGGAAAAAACAACAAAACTACACATCCCAGAAGCGCTAAACTTGGCAGCACAATCCCTCATCCCTGCCTCTACGTTCATACAACAAAAAGAAAAGAAAAATTAAGTCCTAATTAGAGGGAGAGGAATAATTGTTTTTATCCAATTGCTGCCAGTTAGAAGGCTAAGCTCCGCCCACTTGGCCTCCTAGCAACCCACTCAGTCCAGGGAACAGGCAGAGTTAGGCCTCACTTAGGCCTCTTCCACACTGCCTATAAAATACAGATTATCAGATTTTAACTGGATTATATAGCAGTGTAGACTCAAGGCCCTTCCACACAGCTATATAACCCATTTATAATGGACTTAATGTCAGGGGAAAACCTTTACCCTTTAACTTAACTACCACCAATTCCTCAAAACTTTATTTCCCACACCACCATACTTTGCCACAGCAATGCGTGGCCGGGCACAGCTAGTTAATCTATATTTCACTCCTTCCATCTGTAGACCTAATCTGACATCTCGGGAAAACTCCCCATTGACCGAAGGCTGTTTCTCCTCCTCCTTTTATTTCTTATCGTTATTCATCTTCCTCCTCCTCATCGTCTTCATTTTCTCTTCTTCATTCTTCTCCTTCCTCCTCTTCCTTCTTCCTTCTTCCTCTTCCATTTAATCCGCTCCACCACTGCACTTTGTCCATATGCCTATAAATTGCCTGTCAACTTATGTAGACCCCATGAACTTGAATCATGAACTTGAGAGCTGAGACAAGAAACCAAACCTTATGGCAACATTATCTCCTCTGAGAGACACCAAGTAAACACCATTTAATTTAAGTCCAAACCCGACCAGGAAGCCATGAGATCATGCCAAACACACCTGAGTTTCACGGACTTCTCATGGAGCCTAAGGCCTAATTAATCTATATTTCATTCCTTCCATCCGTAGACCTAATCTGACATCTCGGGAAAACTCCCCATTGGCTGAAGGCCATTTCCCAAGATAAATGGACCTGTCATGGGTTTCCCTTTCTCCTGTTGCTAATGAACGAATATCGGAATCCAAAACATCCTCTACCTCATCTTCAACTGCATGCAATTCTCTCTGATCTAAGGCTTGCAATGCTCCTCAATCACACACAGACTCCTCATTTTGTAACCCATCATCCCTCTCATTTTCTGAGAAATCTCTAGCCACTTGCTGAGCCACAACATTCATCTGCCTCCTCCTCTTCTCCATTATTATTATTATTATTACTCTTCTTCCTCCTCCTCCTCCTCCTCTTATTCCTTATTATTATTCCTCATTGTCATCTTCCTCCTCCTCTTCTTCTTCCTCATTAGTATTACAGTATTTGTCTTCCTCCTCCTCTTCCTCCTTATCATCATTATTATTCTTTCTCCTTCTCTTATCTCGTGTTATTATTCCTCCTATTTCTCATTATTATTCTTCCTCTTCCTCCTCCTCCTTTTCTTCATTTTCTCTTCTTTTTCTTCTTCTTTTTCTTCTTTTTTTTCTTCTTCTTCATTCTTCTCCTTCCTCCTCTTCCTTTTCCTCTTCCATTTCCCCATTTCTACTCTTCTCAGCTGCGAGCCATAAATATATATATATATTTCCCCACCCGTTTTCTTGAGGGCATCTCAAGGGCTTTTGCCATCCCCGGCCCAATGAAAAATTATTATTTTTTTCTTAAAAGGATTGCTGTCCATTTGGAAAGCAAACGGTCATTAAGAATGCAATGATTTTTTCCCTCCAAACCTGCTGGATCAGCAAACGTTTTCATTAAAGTTTATGCTAAGGATGATGGAAACCAGACAGCAGTTTTGTCTAGCACGGGGCCAAGTTTTTTAAAAAAATATGCTTGATCATCCAAAGGGCAGTTCCAGTTTCCTCGTTCAGTCTGAGAAAGCTAAGCAGGGCTGGTCCTGGTTTAGTGCTTGGATGGGAGTTTATGCTAAAGCTAACCACCCCCGGCTTATACTGGAGTCAATGTTTTCCCAGGTTTTTTTGTGGTAAAATTGGGTGTCTCGGCTTATATTCGGGTCGGCTTATACTCGAGTATATACGGTATTTTTATTTCTGAAATTTACCACCCTCGGCTTATACTGGAATCAATGTTTTCCCAGGTTTTTTGTGGTAAAATTAGGTGTCTCGGCTTATATTCGGGTCGGCTTATACTCGAGTATATACGGTATTTTTATTTCTGAAATTTACCACTCTCGGCTTATACTGGATTCAATGTTTTCCCAGTTTTTTTGTGGTAAAATTAGGTATCTTGGCTTATATTGGGGTCGGCTTATACTCGAATATATACGGTATTTTTATTTCTGAAATTTACCACTCTCGGCTTATACTGGAGCCAATGTTTTTCCAGGTTTTTTGTGGTAAAATTAGGTGTCTTGGCTTATATTCGGGTCGGCTTATACTCGAGTATATACGGTATCTTTATTTCTGAAATTTACCACTCTCGGCTTATACTGGAGTCAATGTTTTTCCAGGTTTTTTGTGGTAAAATTAGGTGTCTCGGCTTATATTCGGGTCGGCTTATACTCAAGTATATACGGTATATATAGATGGTCAAACCGCTTTGGGTTTTGGTCCAAACTTGAAAAATTTGGACCAAAAATTTGGGAATTAACTGGTACAATCCTTGCACCCTAGGACTGCCTAGACCAGACATGGGCAAACTTTGCCTACTCTGTTTCCCCTAAAATAAGACATCCCCAAAAAATAAGACCTAGTAGAGGTTTTGCTGAATTGCTAAATATAAGGCCTCCCCCGAAAGTAAGACCTAGCAAAGTTTTTGTTTGGAAGCATGCCCTGCGCCCACCAAACAAAACACCATAGCATGCAGGATTGGTAAATGTACATACCAGTTGTATATGGAAATAATGGTAGTAACAAGAAATTCTTGACAGAAGTCACAGTTTGTCTGTTTTGGTTATGTTGGTTTGTGATGACAGCTACTGAATAAATGTTCATTTTTTTGTTCAACAATAAATGTGAATTCTTTTTCATGGAAAAATAAGACATCCCCTGAAAATAAGACCTAGCGCATCTTTGGGAGTAAAAAATAATATAAGACACTGTCTTATTTTCGGGGAAACACGGTATGTCTGGTCTATACTGTAGAATGAATGTAGTTTGACACCACTTGAACCATGATGGCTCAATGCTGTGAGATGTAGGGAGTTATAGTTTTACAAGGCCTTGAGCCTTCTCTATCCAAGAGTGCCAAAACGCAGCATTCCATAGCACTGAGCCATGGCAGTTCAAGTGGAATCAAACTGCATTTGGTCTACAATATAGATGCACCCATATTCTGGCAAGGCAACACATTCAGCAGTAGGATTTTGAGACCCAGATGGGCTTCTTTTGCACTAATAGGAAAGTTGCACTGGAGATGTGGGTCCTGTTGTGGGTCTGCTGCCACTGTTGCTGCCTCGTTTCTCATAAGGAAAGCAACCCACCGCATCAAACATTGCAGCAACAGTGATCCCATCCCGTCCGCCTGCAATGCAGTTCTGATTTGCATACACTGTATATCTGAATGCAGATCAGACGACGTCGGGAATCGTTTTTTAAATAATACAGCAAGCACGCAAGGGCTTGCTCATAACCTTGTCTCCTCTCCTGGGGTTAATTCCCAGTCAAGGAAATTGCTCTCTCCCTTTTCCATATGTTTCCATTTTTTGTGCGGACCTAGGGAACTCTTCTAAGGGTCCATCTGCACTGTAGAATAATAATAATAATAATAATAATAATAATAATAATAATAATAATAATAATAATAATATAACTGGTGGGATCACAAACCTGCAAAAGTATTAGAAAATGAGCACGCAAAGATACTGTGGGACTTCCGAATCCAGACTGACAAAGTTCTGGAACACAACACACCAGACATCACAGTTGTGGAAAAGAAAAAGGTTTGGATCATTGATTTCGCCATCCCAGGTGACAGTCGCATTGACGAAAAACAACAGGAAAAACTCAGCCGCTATCATGACCCCAAGATTGAACTTCAAAGACTCTGGCAGAAACCAGTGCAGGTGGTCCCGGTGGTGATGGGCACATTGGGTGCCGTGCCAAAAGATCTCAGCCGGCATTTGGAAACAATAGACATTGACAAAATTACGATCTGCCAACTGCAAAAGGCCACCCTGCTGGCATCTGCACGCATCATCCGAAAATACATCACACAGTCCTAGACACTTGGGAAGTGTTCGACTTGTGATTTTGTGATATGAAATCCAGCATATCTATCTTGTTTGCTGTGTCATAATAAAATAATAATAATAATAATAATAATAATAATAATAATAATAATAATAATAATAATAACTTTATTTTTATACCCTGCCCTATCTCCCCGAAGGGACTTGGGCCGGCTTACATGGGGCCTTGCCCGATACAACAATATAATAACAATAACAAAAAAATAACACAATTATCCCAACAATAAAAACATCAGCATCAATAAAACAGTCATTAAAATCAACATGCAGCATAAAATGTTAAAAACAGGAGACTAATTCATAGATCTAGGCCAAAGTGCAGAATATTCCGAAATGGGGAGAGGTAGTTTCACAGCTAAAATGGACAATAAAGTGCAATGTAATAATGGCAACGCATCAACAATGGAGCTATTTTAGAATGGGCAAATAATTATACAGTTTCCATGCAATTGTATCCTGGGAGTTGTAGTTTCCCAAGGTCTTGAGCCTCCCCCCGTCAAAGAATGCAAACTACAACTCCCAAGATCCCATTGCATTGAGCCATGGCATTTCAAGTGGTGTCATACTGTATTCATGCTACAGTTTGGGAGTTGTAGTTTCCCAAGGTCTGGCGCCCTCTCGGCCAAAGAGTGCAGGATTCATTCACATTGAGCCTTGGCAGTTTGACTGTGGTAACTAAGATTTCACTCGTTCTACAGTTTGGGAGATGTAGTTTTCCCAAAATCTTGGGCCTCCGAGGACAAAGAGTGCAAACTACAACTCCCTGGATGCCTTCACAATAAGCCATGGCGGTTCAGGTGGGATCAGACTGCATTAATTCTACAGTGTGGGAGTTGTAGTTTCCCAAGGTCTTGAAGCTTCCTTGCCAAAGAATGCAACTCCAACTACAAGAATCCCTTCCCATTGAGCCATGGTGGTTTGAGTGGCATCAGACCACATTAATTCTACGTTGTGGGAGTTGTAGTTTCCCATGGTCATGAACCTTCTTGGGCATAGAATATTAAAAAGAAGGGTTTTCAGATAAAGACAAAAATATGAGATGAATAAAGAATTCCTAGTTGGTGCATAGCTGCTTAGGATCTCACTTGAGATGATGGTGATGATGATGATGATGATGATGATGATGATGATGATGATGATAATTATGATGATGGCATGCAGAGAGCACTGTCTTGACCCATTGCAGTCTAATGGGAGAGCAGTGCTTTCATTGAAATCTGAATGAACCAAACATAATTTGATTTATATTGTGCCGATTTGAATAAAACAGGCCTGGATTTTGTGCCAGGTCCTTCATTATTAATTGTGTTCAGAAATAAGGGAGAAAATAGAACAAAAACAATACTAAAAAGATATAAAACTAAAAGTACTACATCTAACACAACTGGATCTTATTCCAGATACAAGGGAGCCTTTGCCCCAAAATACGGCTCTTGCATAAAACTTATTTTTGGAGCATGTCTCTCGGTGTCTTAGGGATTTAAAGCCTGCAATGTTTGGGCCGTGAGTTATCACCTCGGTTCCCGAAAAAATAAGGCCCCGTGTCGGGATGACAAATGGCACGGCGCCTCGTGACGCAGAACCGGGGCTTCTCTTGGGACGAAACCGTGCCGAAAGTAACTCACCTGCCTCCGTTATTTACAACCCAATTAGGGATTAAAATTTAACGCAAGATAAATGCTGTACTAATGTCGTCTTGTGCTGCCTGGCCCTAAGGACCCGCCACCGGCGTCTGTCTCGGAAACGGATGGCATTTATGCGCCGAACCTGCAGGAAATGTGATTTGTTGCATTGGTACCTGTGGGGCACCGGAGACGACACCTGCGGGTTGTTTTTACCTCTTGGCAATGGTTTGTCTGATGATGCACACATTGCAAAGCATATCTGTCTTCTCCTATTGCTAGAGTTGATGTCGATTGGTGCATCCGCTCCGGATTCGGGTCCGAATAGTGCTTTTCAAATCAATCAACAACCTAGGACACATCTGAAATGCAGAATGCCACTTTGGGTCTTGATTTAAGAGGGGAAAACTGATCTGTGATGATGATGATGATGATGAATAATAGTAGTAATAATAATAATAATAATAATAATAATAATAATAATAATAATAGAAAAAGAACATGCCCTGGCAGAATATGTAAAGCAAAGTGAAGAACCTGCTTTGATTGAAGCCAAAAATCAGAAACTCCTCAAAGCACAAAAAATCAGTACAAGAAAACTGCACTACAAACTAGAGCTGACAGCTGGCACAACTCTATTTTATAAGAAGAAGAAGAAGAAGAAGAAGAAGAAGAAGAAGAAGAAGAAGAAGAAGAAGAAGAAGAAGAAGAAGAAGAAGAAGAAGAAGAAGAAGAAGAAGAAGAAGAAGAAGAAGAAGAAGAAGACCACACTACAAACTAGAGCTGACAGCTGGCACAACAAAACATTTCATGGAAAGTTCCTTGACAAAATTGAAGGAAAAGCTGACAAGGAGAAGACCTGGCTCTGGCTCACGAATGGGACCCTGAAGAAGGAGACAGAAGGCCTGGTCCTTGCAGCCCAGGAGCAAGACATCAGGACAAAGGCCATTCAGGCCAAGATCAAAAAATCAGCTGATGACCCAAAATGCAGACTGTGCAAGGAAACCGAGGAAACCATTGATCATATCCTCAACTGCTGTGAGAAAATCACACAGACAGACTACAAACAGAGGCACAACTATGTGGCTCAAATGATTCATTGGAACTTATGCCTCAAGTACCACCTCCCAGCAGGAAAGAACTGGTGGGATCACAAACCTGCAAAAGTCTTGGAAAATGAGCACGCAAAGATACTGTGGGACTTCCGAATCCAGACTGACAAAGTTCTGGAACACAACACACCAGACATCACAGTTGTGGAAAAGAAAAAGGTTTGGATCATTGATGTCACCATTCCAGGTGACAGTCGCATAGATGAAAAACAACAGGAAAAACTCAGCCGCTCTCAGGACCTCAAGATTGAACTTCAAAGACTCTGGCAGAAACCAGTGCAGGTGGTCTCGGTGGTGATGGGCACACTGGGTGCCGTGTCAAAAGATCTCAGCCGGCATTTGGAAACAATAGGCATTGACAAAATTACGATCTGCCAACTGCAAAATGCCACCCGACTGGGATCTGCGCGCATCATCCGAAAATGCATCACACAGTCCTAGACACTTGGGAAGTGTTTGACTTGTGATTTTGTGATACGAAATCCAGCATATTTATCTTGTTTGCTGTGTAATAATAATAATAATAATAATAATAATAATAATAATAATAATAATAATAATAGGGTCAACCCCATTTTGACTGCCACGGCGAAATGCTATTAAGCCCTGGGAGCTGTAATTTTCCAAGGTCTTTAGACTTTCTTGGGCACCATAGTGAGTGCAAGTGACTGCTGTGGCTCAATTCTATGGAATCCTGGCAGTTGTATTTTTCCAAGGGATGCATTTTGCAACGAACAAACAAAGTAGCATTTGGAACCAAGGCCTCTGCAACCGCCTTCTTTGGGTGCATCTATCAATGCAGTTTAATGCAATAGAACTCTATGCAATAGGATTCTAGGACTTGTAGTATTGCAAGGACTTGTACACATGTATATTATATTATTATTTATTTTATCTTGTTATGGTATATTGTAGAATGAATGTTATTCGACACCTTTTGACTGCCATAGGTAAAGGTGAAGGTTTTCCCCTGACATTAAGTCTCGTCGTGTCCGACTCTGGGGATTGGTGTTCATCTCCATTTCTGAGCTGAAGAGCCGGCGTTGTCCGTAGGCATTGTCCAGGGGCTCCAATAATAATAATAATAATAATAATAATAATAATAATAATAATAATAATAATAATATGATCTGCCAACTGCAAAAGACCACCCTACTGGGATCTGAACACATCATCCAAAAATACATCACACAGTCCTAGACACTTGGAAAGTGTTCGACTTGTGATTTTGTGAAACAACATCCAGCATATTTATCTTGCTTGCTGTGTCATACAATATAATAATAATAATAATAATAATAATAATAATAATAATAATAATAATAACATATCATCCGAAAATACATCACACAGTCCTAGACACTTGGGAAGTGTTCGACTTGTGATTTTGTGAAACGAAATCCAGCATATCTATCTTGTTTGCTGTGTCATAATAAAATAATAATAATAATAATAATAATAATAATAATAATAATAATAATAATAATTGAACTGCATTATATGTGTCTACACTGCCCATATATACACACCCATATCCACAGTATTATACTCTGCCATTGGTTTCTATGAGACCAAAGTTCGGATCGTTGCATGGATAAGTCACACTCTCTTGACCTCAGAGGAAATATTCCTTGAACGAAAATCCAATCATTTGGAAATGGCTTGAAGACACATAAGAGCAATACGGAGCCAGTCGTAATGAATGTTTGCAGCCAGAACATTATCTAGATGCATGCAAAAAAACCTGATTTTTGTCATTCTGTTGTCTTTTGGTGTGATATACAACCAATGCAGTGCAATGCCAGATAAATAATACATCTGTTAGGAATGTGCAACAGTCTCCCAAAGATTGGGACAGCATCAGTTTTCCCCTTCCATGCGTTTTCTTCCAATAGGTACAACTACATATCCAATTTTTGCACCAAACAGCTGCCTTTCCCATTCCGATGCAAAAGAGCTGAGGCAAGCAATCCGTCCTGCCGAACCTTGTTCCCAAAAGTCGATGCAAGGAGGCACTTCTGCTGCATTTGCATGGAAATGGCCTGTGTCTGTGGCAGCAGAGCATCCGAAAAAGAAAAATCTACAGCCTTTCTTGGCTTTTGGTACAGAGGAATAAAGCGGCGGCGGCGGCGGATTTGCATCCCTAATCTTTTTTTTTTTTTTGTGAACACGCTCGGTTTGGAGCCTGCCCAGCGGTTGACAATTGAGACAAATGATGTGCTGAGCAAAGCAAGGGAGAAAGTTCAGCATGAATGCAGCTCGGCACCACTTTGCAACTGCTATTCGCACAATGTGATGGAATCCTAGGAGATGTAGTTTGGAGAGGCACAGAAGGTGAAAGGCGACATGAAACTACAACTTCCGGGGTCTCATAGCATTGTGCAATGACGGTTGAAAGTGGTGCTGAACTGCCTTCATTCCACAGTGTGGGTGCCCAAACCGGTCGGCTGAACCTTCTCCTTTGCTTGGCAAATGGTACCAAATGGTTTTAATTCAACAGTGTAGAGATGCACCCAGTGCCACATCATGCTTTCAGTTGTCTTGGTTTGTTTAAAGCAATGATGGGCAACCTTTTGCGCTTGGTGTGTCAAAATTCACCAAAAAACCTAGCATGACTTGGGTGGTATGTCACTTCGAGAAAAAAACCATAATTTCGCAATATGTATAGTTTAAATAACAAAAATATATAATTGTAATATATAACTGTACTCAATAAATCAACAACTATTTACTACCATTATTTCCATGTACAACAATCTATGGTACCTCTTGCAGTTTCCACACTGATTTCTCTCTATTCTAGTTTCAATGTAGTCATGAATAATGAATAATATAATAATAGTATAATAGTAATAATATGATAATATACTACAATAATAATAGAATAATATTATATATATATACTAGCTGTGCCCGGCCACGCGTTGCTGTGGCGTTTTCTGGTGGTGTTGGTGAGAAATTGTTGAGGTAGTGGTGGTATAGAATGTCTGTTGTATGGTTATCTTTATGTTTAGTATGCACACTGAAGTGGATTATATGGCAGTGTGGAGTCAAGATGATCCAGTGCAAAGCAGATAATATAAGATTCTAAATGGGTTATATAGCTGTGTGGAAGAGCCTTGAGTTTACACTGCCATATAATCCAGTTCAAATCTGATAATCTGTGGAAGAGGCCTAAGTGAGGCCTAACTTGTCAGAGCGCGCGGTTTGGATAAACACACATGCAGCGGAAGATCAATGAAGAATCACTGGCACCAATAAAGAGGCTGAAGCCTGTTTGGCTATCTACAAAAGGTTTACTAACAAACGGAAAACTCTCAAGATGATATATACAGACAGAGTTCAGAGAGGCAGAGGGCAGAGGGCAGAAACAGATAACACAGGGAGCTATTTATAACCACCTCTGCTGCCTGATGCAATACACAATTAACTCTTTACACACTCGCATAGTGGACAGCAGACAGTGCATGATGCAATCACCAGCTCATATTGCAACACTATAACTCAATTACATTTAAACAACTCTATATACAATCATTCCCACTTCAACATAACTGTGCCTGTCCCCTGGGCTGAGAAGGTTGCTAGGAGACCAAGTGGGTGGAGCTTAGCCTTCAAACTGGCAGCAATTGGATAAAAACGATTATTCCTCTCCCTGTAATCAGGACTTTTTTTTCCTTTTCTTTTTGTTGTATCAACCTAGAGCCGTGAATGATGGGTTGTGTTGTCAAATTTCGAGGTTGGGGGGCCTGTAGTTTTGTTGTTTTGTCCGCTGCCCTGATGCCATCACTCTTTTATATATATAGATATGTAATGTGCATAATTCCCATGGAGTAAACAACAAAACCACTGGACCAAATCACACCAAATTTGGCCACAAAAGATATAGTCATCCAATCAATCTGCATGCGGCAGCGTGTCAGCAAAAATGGCTAGGCGTGTCAGTGCTGACACGCATGTTATAGGTTGGCCATCACTGGTTTAAAGCATGGATGGAGCATAATGGATGCATACGATCCCTCTCGGAGAACCAGTGAGCCTCTCCATGCCTTGCTGCGAAAGAGTCTTTCCTCCTGGCAGTTTAGGGGTCATTTGCAGTCTGGTCAGCTTCGGAGAGAGGCGCTTGGCCAGGATGTCCAGCGCATTGTGAAGCTGTGCATGTCCAGTCTATTTTTAACCCTCATCTCAGGCTGAGTGACAGAGTTAATGCACCTGTTGGAAGCGCAAACAGAGCGGGAGATTAATCCCAGTCTTGGAATGAGCATCAGAGGCACAAACCAGGTGTTTAATTGGGGTTGGGAAGAAGGGTGCTGGGAGCCATGCGCAGGTGGCTCAGGACTCCATTTGGAGCCTTCTTGGATAATCCTAAACTACAGGGATTCAAGTAGAATAGCAAAGGTAAAGGTTTTCCCCTGACGTTAAGTCCAGTCGTGTCTGACTCTGGGGATTGGTGCTCATCTCCATTTCTAAGCCGAAGAGTCGGTGATGTCCATAGACATCTCCAGGTCATGTGGCCGGCATGACTGCATGGAGCGCCGTTGCCTTCCCGCCGGAGCAGTACCTATTGATCTACTCACATTTGCATGTTTTCAAACTGCTAGGTTGGCAGGAGCTGGAGCTAACAGCGGGTGCTCACACCGCTCCCGGGATTTGGGAGCTGTAGATGGTCCTTTCCATCCCAAGCCTACTTTGGTAGTAAAGGAAGGGAAGGGTGCATCTACACTGTAGAATGAATGCAGTTTCAACCCCACTTCAATTACCATGGCTCTATAATGAGGAATCCCATAAGTGGTAGTTTCACAAGGTATTTTTTTTTCCAAAAGTACTAGTACTTTTCCTAACTAGGAAACCCAGAATGACATTGCATTCAGCCATGGCAGCCCTGCGTGTTACAGCATATTAAAGCGCTGAGCTGCTGAACTTGCAGACCGAAAGGTTGCATGTTCGAATCCAGAGAGCAGAGTGAGTGCCTGCTGTTAGCTCCAGCTTCTGCCAACCTAGCAGTTCAAAAACATGCAAATGTGAGTAGATCAATAGGTACTGCTCCGGCGGGAAGGTAACGGCACTCCATGCAGTCATGCTGGCCACATGACCTTGGAGGTGTCTACGGACAATGCTGGCTCTTCGGCTTAGGAATAGAGAGGAGGAATGGACACAACTGGCCTTTATGTCAGGGGAAAACCTTTATTATTATTATTATTATTATTATTATTATTATTATTATTATTATTATTATTAATCTTTAGTTCTAGCCCACCTTTCTCTCCATAAGAACTCAAGATATCTAACAATCATTCAGTGCTATCAACTACAGTAGAGTCTCACTTATCCAACGTAAACGGGCCGGCAGAATGTTGGATAAGAGAATATGTTGGATAATAAGGAGGCATTAAGGAAAAGCCTATTAAATATCAAATTAGGTTATGATTTTACAAATGAAGCACCAAAACATCATGTTAGACAACAAATTTGGCAGAAAATGTAGTTCAATACGCAGTAATGCTACGTAGTAATTACTGTATTTATGAATTTAGCACCAAAATATCATGATATATTGAAAACATTGACTACAAAAATGCGTTGGATAATCCAGAACGTTGGATAAGCGAGTGTTGGATAAGTGAGACTCTACTGTACATTATATGGGTCTACACACTGACTACATTGTCAAACGAATGTAATTTGGTAGCACTTTACCTGCCATGGCTCAATGCTATTGAATACTGGGAGTTGTAGTTTCCCAAGGACTTGAGCCAAAGAGGGAAAACTAAGGGCTGGGCTGTGGCGTAGGCTGGTTAGCAGCCAGCTGCAATAAATCACTCTGACCAAGAGGTCATGAGTTCGAGGCCAGCCCGTGTCGGGGTGAGCACCCGACAATTAAAAATACAATATAGCCCCTGCTCGTTGCTGACCTAAGCAACCCGAAAGATAGTTTCATCTATCAAGTGGGAAATTTAGGTACCACTTATATGTGGGGAGGCTAATTTATGACACCATAAAAATCATCCAGCCACCGTTGGAATGAGGAAGTTGCCGTCGCAGTGGATGATGAAGCAGCTGCTCCCGCTGTGGTCGGAATCAAGCATACCCTCAGGAAGCTGGAAGCTGGAGAAGGTTTAAATTGCCTCTGTGTCTGTCTCTGTCTCTGTTCTATGTTATATGGCATTGGATGTTTGCCTTTCTGCTGTGCTTTAGGAGAGTAATTATTTTATATTTCCCTCTAATATCTATCCTCCAGACTACCCCACTTCCTTATGACCCTGTTCGCTGTAGTTTTTTATTCTTATGTCTCTCTCACCCCGAGTTTTAACTTAATGTTCATGTCGTCCGCCCTTGTTTTTCATTGTTTCCTTGATTTATTTTGTAATGGATATTATTATTTATTGTATTGCTTATTGTGTTGTGATGTGTTGTTCTTTTATATGCTGTTTATATTGTATTGTTTTGGGCATGGCCCGAGTCCCCATTGGGGAGATGGTGGCGGGGTATAAATAAAGTATTATTATTATTATTATTATTATTATTATTATTATATGTGTACAATGTGATCTGCCCTGAGTCACCTTCGGGGTGAGAAAGAAGGGCGGAATATACCACCATATATGGTGGGAATGTGAAAAGGCCAAAGAGTATTGGACTAGAATACATGAAATAATACAAATAATGCTAAATAGAAAATTAAAAAAACTTCCTGAACTGTACCTGTTAGGTATTTTTAAAGATCCCCAAGATAAGAATGAAGAGAAATTAATGATGTATCTAACCACAGCGGCAAGAATGTCTTATGCTAGATTATGGAAACAAAAAGATATCCCTAAGAACAAAGATTGGCTTATTAAAGTGGCAGAAATAAAAAATATGGACAGACTAACTTACTTATTAGCAAAAACCCAGGGTAGATCAAGAAAACATACAAATTGGCAAATGATAGAGCACTATCTGGACCCCAAAGAATCCAAATCAGAGAATTAAATAGACTAAATTTTATATAATATTTAAAGAGTACAGGAGAAGTAAAACTAGGATGAAACTCCCACCATAACAGTGAAGAAGAGAACGAACAGGAGAAACCGAGATGGAAGAATCGAGTGCGGGACAAGAATGATGAAAAATAGAAAACCCTTTCGTCGGAGATGTGGAAGTCACACCATTTTACCCCCCCCCTCCCCCACCTTAGTTCCCCTCCCCTCTCTCTTCTTCTTCCCTTATTTTATATACATATATACCTTTTTTTTTACTATTATTATTATAATTTTCCTTTTCTTTATCTCACTCTCACTCTTTCCTCCTTATCCCCATTACCTCCTATTCCTTCTCCAACCCCTTCTATTGGAACCCCTCCCCGCCAGTGTTGTTTTATTATCTATGTGTGTACTTTTATATACGTAAAATCAATAAAGAATATTTATAAAAAAAAAAAGAAAGAAAGAAGGGCGGAATATAAATACTGTAAATAAATAAATAAATAAATAAATAAAACTACAACTCCCAGGATCTCACAATGCAATTGTGTCCCATCCAGTGAAGTCTTCATTCAATGTGATTGTGTACTTCTGCACGGCAGAATGGGGTTGGGCTGGATATTCCCATTCGATGACTGCGAAATAACCTTCCGCATGGGTGAACCACTGCATATCTAACGCCACAAATACCAGCTGAACACGCCTCGAGGCTCAATGCTCATTGCCAGGGATTCCTTCCAGTGTCCACAGGCTGAACGCAAGTGTTGAAATATCAAATTAAGGGTATGAATAGGCTTGCACGGTACAAACGGGTTGCCTGTTTAATTCCATCTCCGAAGCCGGCTGAAGGGAACTGCAAACACATGTTCTTCTTTCCCTTCACAAGCTCTTTCTATCTTTGCTCCGTGGCCTGGCCGCACCATGCGCTAACCCAATGTGACAATCCAAGCAGCTGGAAACCAGCAACGGCTAAACTTGTCTCTTCCCCGAGTCATTTGCCCATTCGTTGTCATGACCCGACCAGGACATTGAAGCGGCAGCGGTGTTAAGAGAAGGCCACGGAAAGGGCCAGAGGAGAGGAGAGGAGGACGAAAGAGGGAACGAAAAAGGGCTGGGAGGGAGGAAGACGTGCCTGCAATTTAAAGGAAAGGAGGGCCATTGAATTCAATGGCTCACAGAGCTTTGGAAGGAGAGGCCATTGCTTCCTTGCTTTGCTTCTTGGAGAAGATGCAGAGGATGAGGAATCACTGTTGTCCAAGGCTGCATCTATACTCTCTTATAATACAGTTTGGAACTGTATTGTATACGGTCAGTGTAGATGCATAGAATGTAGTTAAAAATTATTATTATCACAAAATCACAAGTCGAACACTTCCCAAGTATCTAGAACTGTGTGATGTATATTATTATTATTATTGACACAACGATGTTGTATGACACAGCAAACAAGATAGACATGCTGGATTTCGTTTCACAAAACCACAAGTCGAACACTTCCCAAGTGTCTAGGACTGTGTGATGTATTTTCGGATGATGCGTGCAGATCCCAGCAGGGTGGCCTTTTGCAGTTGGCAGATCGTAATTTTGTCAATGTCTATTGTTTCCAAATGCCGGCTGAGATCTTTTGGCACGGCACCCAATGTGCCCATCCCCACCGGGACCACCTGCACTGGTTTCTGCCAGAGTCTTTGAAGTTCAATCTTGAGGTCCTGATAGCGGCTGAGTTTTTCCTGTTGTTTTTCATCAATGCGACTGTCACCTGGGATGGCGACATCAATTATCCAAACCTTGTTCTTTTCCACAACTGTGATGTCTGGTGTGTTGTGTTCCAGAACTTTGTCAGTCTGGATTCGGAAGTCCCACAGTATCTTTGCGTGTTCATTTTCCACGACCTTTGCTGGTTTGTGATCCCACCAGTTCTTTGCTGCTGGCAGGTGGTACTTGATGCATAAGTTCCAATGGATCATTTGGGCCACACAGTTGTGCCTCTGTTTGTAGTCTGTCTGTGCAATTAATATTATTATTATTATTATTATTATTATTATTATTATTATTATTATTATTATTACAGTAGGGTCTCACTTATCCAAGCCTCACTTATCCAAGTTTCTGGATTATCCAAGCCATTTTTGTTGTCAATGTTTTCAATATATCGTGATATTTTGGTGCTAAATTCGTAAATACAGTAATTACAACATAACATTACTGCGTATTGAACTGCTTTTTCTGTCAAATTTGTTGTAAAACATGATGTTTTGGTGCTTAATTTGTAAAATCATAACCTAATTTGATGTTTAATAAGCTTTTCCTTACTCCCTCTTTATTATCCAAGATATTCACTTATCCAACCTTCTGCTGGCCCGTTTAGCTTGGATAAGTGAGACTCTATTGTATTATTATTGACACAACGACATTGTATGACACAGCAAACAAGATAGATATGCTGGATTTCATGTCACAAAATCACAAGTCGAACACTTCCCAAGTGTCTAGGACTGTGTGATGATGATGATGATGATGATTATTATTATTATTTTATGACACAGCAAACAAGATAGATATGCTGGATTACATATCACAAAATCACAAGTCGAACACTTCCCAAGTGTCTAGGTCTGTGTGATGTATTATTATTATTATTATTATCATTATTATTATTATTATTATTATTATTATTTTATGACGGCACACAAGATAGATATGCTGGATTTCGTATCACAAAATCACAAGTCGAACACTTCCCAAGTGTCTAGGACTGTGTGATTATTATTATTATTATTATTATTATTATTATTATTATTATTATTATTATTTTATGACACAGCAAACAAGATAGACATGCTGGATTTTGTATCACAAAATCACAAGTCGAACACTTCCCAAGTGTCTAGGACTGTGTGATGTATTTTCGGATGATGTGTGCAGATCCCAGTAAGGTGGCCTTTTGCACTTGGCAGATCGTAATTTTGTCAATGTCTATTGTTTCCAAATGCCGGCTGAGATCTTTTGGCACGGTACCCAATGTGCCCATCACCACCAGGACCACCTGCACTGATTTCTCCCAGAGTCTTTGAAGTTCCATCTTGAGGTCCTGATAGCGGCTGAGTTTTTCATGTTGTTTTTCGTCAATGCGACTGTCACCTGGGATGGCAACATCAATGATCCAAACCTTTTTCTTTTCCACAACTGTGATGTCTGGTGTGTTGTGTTCCAGAACTTTGTCAGTCTGGATTCGGAAGTCCCACAGTATCTTTGCGTGCTCATTTTCCATTATCTTTGCTGGTTTGTGATCCCACCAGCTCTTTACTGCTGGGAGGTGGTACTTGAGGCATAAGTTCCAACGGATCATTTGGGCCACATAGTTGTGCCTCTGTTTGTAGTCTGTCTGTGCGATTTTCTTACAGCAGCTGAGGAGATGGTCAATGGTTTCGTCAGCTTCCTTGCACATTCTGCATTTTGGGTCATCAGCTGATTTTTCGATCTTGGCTTGAATTGCCTTTGTCCTGATGGCTTGCTCCTGGGCTGCAAGGATCAGGCATTCTGTCTCCTTCTTCAGGGTCCCATTCGTGAGACAGAGCCAGTCTTATCAGCTTTTCCTTCAATTTTGTCAAGGAACTTTCCATGCAATGTTTTGTTGTGCCAGCTGTCAGCTCTAGTTTGTAGTGCGGTTTTCTTGTACTGATTCTTTGTCTGCTGTGCTTTGAGGAGTTTCTGATTTTTGACTTCAATCAAAGCAAGTTCTTCACTTTGCTTTACATATTCTGCCAGGGCATGTTCTTCTTCTTTGACTGCTTGTTTTACTTTTATTTGTTGTTGTTGTTGTTGTTGTTGCTGCTGCTGTTGTTATCACCATCTTCAGTTCTATCCTGCCTTTCTCTCCATAGGGACTCAAGGTGTCTAACAAATCATTACATGTCAACAACTGCATTATATGGGTTTACACTGACTACATAATGCACTTCCACAGCAGCATCATATAACAATGTAGATCCAACCCAAGGCCTGAATCTTGTTCTAGTCCTAGTTAGAGTAGCCCCATTGGGTCCACTGGCTGTATCTATGAGTGTGACTAGATAGCAGAATGAATGTCATTTGACACCACTTGGACTGCTATGGCTCAATGCTATGGGATCCTGGGAGTTGTCTAGTGAAGAACAACCCTCTTGGGCAGAGAAGGCCCAAGATCTTGTGAAGCTACAACTCTTGGGATTCCATAACATTGAGCCATGGCAGTTAGAGACCTTAGGCTGCATTCACCCCAAGAAGGTTGGGGATCATTTCTAGTGTTGGAGGTGACCTCTGAAGCCTTTGTCAAGAAACTATGCTGCTCTATGAGCCCACTGTACTTGGATCAACTCCCTCCTCTTCATTCCACAGTCCCATCATGATCCCAGTCATGGGGATGGGACCTTCTCAGTAGTAGTGTCCAAAAATCTGCTGTTCCTATCACTTGAAAAGACCATCCTTCTCAGATTTGCTTTGGTGCTAAAAGGGATTATCTTTGGGAGGAGATCTAGTGTTTCCATGGTCATGTGGCCTTGAAGGTCAACCTTCTTCTCAAGATCAAGACTTTCAGAAAAGGTGCCCTTCCATGCTCAGATCCAAGACCTTCAGAAATGATGGTCCGTCCATGGCCAGGTGGCCTTGAAGGTCAACCTTCTTCTCAAGATCAAGACTTTCAGAAAAGGTGCCCTTCCATGCTCAGATCCAAGACCTTCAGAAATGATGGTCCGTCCATGGCCAGGTGGCCTTGAAGGTCAACCTTCTTCTCAGGATCAAGACTTTCAGAAAAGGTGGCCCTTCCATGCTCAGATCCAAGACCTTCAGAAATGATGGTCCGTCCATGGCCAGGTGGCCTTGGAGGTCAATCTTCTTCTCAAGATCAAGACTTTCAGAAAAGGTGGTCATTCCATGCTCAGATCCAAGACCTTCAGAAATGATGGTCCTTCCATGGTCAGGTGGCCTTGAAGGTCAACCTTCTTCTCAAGATCAAGACTTTCAGAAAAGGTGGCTCTTCCATGCTCAGATCCAAGACCTGGTCCTTCCATGGTCAGGTGGCCTTGAAGGTCAACCTTCTTCTAAAGATCGAAACTCTTCAGAGAATGGGATAACTTCTGGTGAATCAGGGAGCCCAATCTGTATTTACTCCTTATCCAAATCATACCAGCTTAGACCTTTGAATTGTCTTGACTTTGATAAGCTAGAAGAAAGATGATCATCAGCATGTGTCATACCAAATGTTGGCTTTGGTTGCCCCCAACCATCAAACCCATAGTAGTGTTGTGTGAGTAAATCTTCATATGCAATGACGCAACACCATAGTAAGTCCCACCCAGATTTTATTAAGGTCTTGATGTCAAAGGAGCCACTGCGTAATGTGCTTGGGGTTAGCTCTCAGAGGGCTTTCATGTCGCATCAACGTGGTCATTCACATCTCTCTCATTTCATCAAACAGTTCTTCATGGTCTCCATCTGCTCCGTTCTCTAGGACCTCGATGTCGTATTCGTGTGGCAGGTCTTCCGGAAACCCATTGATCTCTTTCCAGATGGCATACTTTGCATCCCAAAGAGCTTCCACCATGTCCCACATGCCTGCTTTCTCCTCCTGGAGGTTTTGATCGTTGTCTCGTAAAGAAATGTACTCTTCCCAAAGGGCCATTTTGTCTCTGGAAAGCGCCATGTCCTCCTCCCAAAAGGCCTTATCTTTCTTCCAGAAGACCTTGCACTCCTTCCAGAAGGCCTTGTTCTTCTGCTCCACCTCTTCCGTCTTCTCCTGAAGGGACTTGTGCTTCTCTCGCATGGTCTTGTTCTCTTCTTGGAACTCCTTGTTCTTTAGCTGGAAAGATTTGACAGCCTCCCGGAAGGATTCGTTCCTTTCCTCTAAGGCGGCAATCTCTCCTTCCGTACCTTTGATGGCCTCCTGGAAGACCTCAATCTTCTCCTGCAAGCTCCTCATCTTGTCTTGGAAGTCTGCCTTTTTGGCGTGGAATTCCTTGATCGTGTCCATGAAGGTTCGGCTCTCCTCCAAGAAGTTCTTGATCTCCTCCAGGAAAGAGCGGTTCTTCTTTTTGAAGGCAACGATCGCTTCCAACAAAGCCTTGATCTTGTTGTCCTCCCGGAAAGCGTTGATCTCTGCCCTCAGCTCTTTGCACTTCTCCCAGAACAACGTGATCTCGTTCTGCAGCGTCACTTTCTCGTCTTTCAGGTTGCGTTGCAGGAGTTCCTTTTGCAAAGAGGAGGGAAGGAAAGGGGCATGGTGCCAACTTTCCCGTTTATTGGACAGTTTGGGACTATCACAGGTGGTCTTCTTCTCTGGAGATTCGGCATAGGTGGAGCCGAAGCCTAAGGTCTTCTTCTTGGTCTCCATTGGGTCAAAGCTGTGAGCAGAAAAACAAACAAGAAAGCGCCAAAGATTGAGATGTCATTCTTTGCCTTGTTGAAGCAAATAATGAGTCACTGGTGGATCTGTACTGCAGAATTGACGCAGTTTGAAACCACTTTAACTGCCATGGCTCAATGCTATGGAACTTCAGAAGCTGTAGTTTGGTGAAGCACTAGTACTCAAGACCTTGTAAAGATTATATCGCAGTCAAAGTGGTGCCAAACTGCACTACTACTACTACAGTGTAGATGCATTTAAAGAGTTGTGTTCCAAGAAGACTACCATCCCTATGGTTGGAAATATATGCAGGAGGTCCTTGATGTCCATATTTAGTCAAAAAGGCTATAAATACTATATCAAAGACAGTGTGGCTTAGGATAAAGACTCCTGCATTCATCTTCTGCAAATTGGTTTCCATTAGACACTGGGTTGACAAGCAAATAAAACAGGAAGTGTATGAAATACAAGTTGGGTTAGATCCAAGATGATTGGATATTAAGGTCTCCAACTTCACAGTGAGCTAGTAAATATAGGAGATGGACTGACCTGAATGTTTTTTTTCCTCCTCCGATGACCAAGACTCCTTTGTTTAGAACTCCATTTCCATGACAAGCTTGGAACATCTGCAGACCTTCAGGTTCCAAGATCAGAATGCAGAGTTTGAGGTTTCTATGGTGTCCTCTGGAAGCTGAAAATGTTTAGAAGGAACCACCAACTGTTGGATTATGGTTGTATGTGTATGAAATGTAAATCAAGTGTTTCTGCTGTTTTTGCAAGAGTATGTGTTTCAGCAATGAAACAGTTAACAGCAGGCTAGTTAGACTGACAGCCTGCTGTTGACCTATCAGGCATGATAGGACGCCAGGAACTTCCTTCGGACTGAGGAATGTGCTTCTTATCTCTGTGTGTGTTGAGCTGTGCTTGCTGAGCAAAGAGGCCATAGAAGAATGCCAGCTCAGACCGATGGATGGCTTTTGCTGTGCTTTGTAAATATGTATTATAGATATTGAAATAAATGTTTGGACTTCAGACTACTCCTTCGGACTGAGGAATGTGCTTCTTATCTCTGTGTGTGTTGAGCTGTGCTTGCCGAGCAAAGAGGCTATAGAAGAATGCCAGCTCAGACCGATGGATGGCTTTTGCTGTGCTTTGTAAATATGTATTATAGATATTGAAATAAATGTTTGGACTTCAGACTACTCCTCCGGACTGAGGAATGTGCTTCTTATCTCTGTGTGTGTTGAGCTGTGCTTGCCGAGCAAAGAGGCTATAGAAGAATGCCAGCTCAGACCGATGGATGGCTTTTGCTGTGCTTTGTAAATATGTATTATAGATATTGAAATAAATGTTTGGACTTCAGACTACTCCTTCGGACTGAGGAATGTGCTTCTTATCTCTGTGTGTGTTGAGCTGTGCTTGCTGAGCGAAGAGGCTATAGAAGAATGCCAGCTCAGAGCGATGGATGGCTTTTGCTGTGCTTTGTAAATATGTATTATAGATATTGAAATAAATGTTTGGACTTCAGACTACGGATGTGTTTGAGTCTGACATTGAACAGAGGAATTGGTGTGGCAGACGACTGCAACCAATTCATCAGGGTGCTGAGGATCCAGAGAAGATGATCAATGGTGTTTTGAAGAAACCCACCCAGCATGCACCCTGACCCCATGCTGACACCAACACCACCAAAACTACAAAAAAAATCCATCTTATATAACTATATTTTTATTTCCCTTCTTAAATGTAAGAGATAGGGTCTCAAATATGCCATTCTAAGACTCTGAGTGGTCTTCATCTCCTTATCTTCATTCAGATACTTGCTCTGCATACTATGGTCCATATTTCTAATAGTCTCCAGAGAATCTCTCCTCCCACCGGTCTATCTCCTTCTTCCACAGAGCCATCTCTTCTTTCCAACCAACCAGCTCTTCTTTCCAAAGCTCCGGCTCCTCTTTGAGTGTCGTCTTCATGGTCTCAAAGAGCTCCACCGCCTTCTTCCAAAGGTCCAGGTTTTGCTCCCACAAAGCTGCATTTCTGCGTTGCTTGCTCTCGGAGAACTCCCGCTGGTTTCGGCACAAAGAGGCCAGCTTTTCTTTGCTGCTCTTGATTTGCTTCTTTAGCTCCTCGACAGCATCACAAAGGGCTTTCTCTTTGCCCGTCAGTTTTCCTTGGTGGTTCATCAGGTTCTGTGGCTCCTCAAAACAACTCAGAAGGAAATGTAGAAACCCTTTTCCTTGGTGATCTAGTATTTCAAAGGCTGAGACGGTCTTCCAAAAAGATTGGGAAGCTTCTGAAGGGAAATAAGCATCAACAAATATTAGAACAAGTATCATTTTCTGCAAGAGAGTCTACATGGTGTAGCAGTTTGAGCATTGGACTACAAACCTGGACTGAATCCTTGCTCAACCATGAAACCCTATGGAAGATGGAGTAACCTTGCATTTCTGTTGCCCCAGAGACCAGGACACAAACCATAGAATCATAGAATCATAGAGTTGGAAGAGACCTCATGGGCCATCCAGTCCAACCCCCTGCAAGAAGCAGGAAAATCTCATTCAAAGCACCCCCGACAGATGGCCATCCAGCCTCTGCTTAAAAGCCTCC
Organism: Anolis carolinensis; assembly: GCF_035594765.1. Classification (NCBI taxonomy): domain Eukaryota; kingdom Metazoa; phylum Chordata; class Lepidosauria; order Squamata; family Anolidae; genus Anolis; species Anolis carolinensis. Next base: position 6,626,458 of record NW_026943824.1, read on the forward strand.
ACCACAGTCCGGGGCAGAGAGTTACACTGCTGAACAGCCCTTCTCACAGTGAGGAAGTTCTTCCTGATGTTCAGGTGGAATCTCCTTTCCTGTAGTTTGAAGCCATTGTTCCGTGTCCTAGTCTGCAGGGCAGCAGAAAACAATCTTTCTCCCTCCTCCCTTTGACTTCCCTTCACGTATTTGTACATGGCTGTCATGTCTCCTCCCAGCCTTCTCTTCTGCAGGCTAAACATGCCCAGCTCTTTAAGCCTCTCCTCATAGGGCTTGTTCTCCAGACCCTTAATCATTTTAGTCGCCCTCCTCTGGACGCTTTCCAGCTTGTCAACATCTCCCTTCAACTGCGGTGCCCAGAATTGGACACACTGTGATTCCAGGTGTGGTCTGACCAAGGCAGAATAGAGGGGGAGCATGACTTCCCTGGATCTAGACGCTATTCCCCTATTGATGCAGGACAGAATCCCATTGGCTTTCTTAGCAGCCGCATCACATTGTAGGCTCATGTTTAACTTGTTGTCCATGAGGACTCCAAGGTCTTTTTCACATGTACTGCTCTCGAGCCAGGCATCGTCCCCCATTCTGTATCTTTGCATTCCATTTTTTCTGCTGAAGTGAAGTCTCTTGCATTTATCCCTGTTGAACTTCATTTTGTTAGTTTTGGCCCATCTCTCAAGTCTGTCAAGATCGTTTTGAATTCTGCTCCTGTCTTCTGGAGTGTTGGTTCTCCCTCCCAGTTTGGTGTCGTCTGCAAACTTGATGATCGTGCCTTCTGACCCTTCGTCTAAGTTGTTAATAAAGATGTTGAACAGAATCAGGCCCAGGACAGAACCCTGCTCGTGGCACTCCACTCGTGACTTCTTTCCAAGATGAAGACGACGCATTGGTGAGCACCCTTTGGGTTTGTTCGCTTAGCCAATTACAGATCCACCTAACCGTAGTTTTATCTAGCCCACATTTTACTAGTTTGTTTGCCAGAAGGTCGTGGGGGACTTTGTCGAAGGCCTTCCTGAAATCCAGATACGCTACATCCACGGCATTCCCTGTATCGACCCAACTCGTAACTCTATCGAAAAAAGAGATCAGATTAGTCTGGCATGACTTGTTTTTGGTAAATCCGTGTTGACTATTGGCAATGACTGCATTTGTTTATAAGTGTTTGCAGACCACTTCCTTAATGATCTTTTCCAGAATCTTGCCTGGTATCGACGTGAGGCTGACCGGACGGTAATTGTTTGGGTCGTTCTTTTTTCCCTTCTTGAAGATAGGGACCACATTCGCCCTCCTCCAATCTGCTGGGACTTCTCCTGTTCTCCAAGAACTCTCAAAGAATATTGCCAGTGGTTCTGAAATAACTTCCGCTAGTTCCTTCAATACTCTTGGGTGTAATTGATCCGGCCCTGGAGACTTAAATTCATTTAGAGCAGCCCTGAATGACTTCCTGAATGACTTCTTTCCCTATTTGGGGTTGGATTTCCCCCAATCCTTCATCCACTCCATGTTGCTGAGGTTGAGGCTGGCTTTCTTTTTGTGAGAAAACTGAGGCAAAGAAGGCATTAAGTAGTTCTGCCTTTTCCCTGTCCCCTGTCAGAATTTCCCCATCGCAGAGGCCCTATCGCCTCCTTGTTCTTCCTTTTCCTACCGACTTAAGCAAAGAAGCCCTTTTTATTGTTTTTAATGTCTCTGGCAAGCCTGAGCTCATTTTGCGCTTTAGCCTTGCGAACCTTTTCCCTACAGGAGTTGGCTATTCGTTTGAATTCTTCTTTGGTGATTTCTCCCTTTTTCCACAGATGGAGGAGATTCCACCTAAAGCTCAGGAAGAACTTTCTAATGGAAAGACCTAGCCAACCATTGAAGACGTTCCTCAGAACGTAGTGGGCTTTTCTCCATTTGATGTTTTAAAACAGGTTGGATGCCCACCAGTCAAAGGTGATTTAGATGTGGCTTCCTCTCGTGGCATTGGTTTGGACTAGATGGGCCCCAACTATATTTTTGATCATTCTCAGAATCTATTGATACTTTCTATTAAGATACAAAACTTACTCACCTGTTACTCTTGGAAGTTGAAGGTTCACAAACTAGGGTCTCTAAGAGCCTCCGATGTCATCTTGGTGACTGTTGTGTCATCCTGTCTTCAGATAAGTTGGGACCATGGGTGTCATTGCAACATCCCTCAAAATGAAATCCTGGAAACGATGGGGAATGCAACTGCATTGTTGGTTTGACTCATCCAGAGTTAGGAAAACACACCTAAACGTTGAGAAGATGTTCCTCAAACTTTGAGCTCTTCACCAGTGGTGGTCTCTCCATTTTAGGAGGTCAGATGGGCTTCAGTTGCATGTTCCCACCTGGAAGAGGGTTTGGAGTAGATACTTTTATTGGTTTGAAGAACTCATCCAGAACTAGGAGAACCCGCATAATTGTTAGGAAGATGTTCTTCACTGTTGGAGCTCTTCAACAATTGAACAAATTGGTTTGGAGGGTGGTGGACTCTCTATCTTTGAATGCCAGATAGGCTTCAGTTGCATGTTCCCACCTGGAAGAGGGTTGGAGTAGATGCTTTTATTGGCTTGAGGAACTCATCCAAAACTAGGAGAACCCACATCATTGTTAGGAAGATGTTCTTCACTGTTGGAGCTCTTCAACAATTGAACAAATTGGTTTGGAGGGTGGTGAACTCTCTATCTTTGAAGGCCAGATAGGCTCCAGTTGTATGTTCCTACCTGGAAGAGGGTTGGAGTAGATGCTTTTATTGGCTTGAGGAACTCATCCAGAACTAGGAGAACCCACATAATCGTTAGGAAGATGTTCTTCACTGTTGGAGCTCTTCAACAGTTGAACAAATTGGTTTGGAGGGTGAACTCTCTATCTTTGAAGGCCAGATAGGCTCCAGTTCCTCAACAGTATGTTCCCACCTGAAAGTAAGTTAGAGTAGATGGTCTTGTTGGTTTTTAGGACTCATCCAGAACTACGGGAACACATATAACTGCTGTGAAAATGTGCTTCAACAGTTGGTGCTCTTCAACAGATTGGCTTGGAAGGTGGTGGATTCTCATTCTTTGGAGGCCATGTAGATTTTAGTTTTATATCTCTACATAGAACAGGGTTGGACTAGATGGCCCTTGTCGCCCTTTCTATGGGATTCTATGGGGTTAGTGCATGGCCTCACTGGGACCGGCCTGTGGATCTGTCTCTTCTTCTCAAGGAGAGATTGCCAAGATTTCCCTCATCGCTCACGGCAGTGACATTTCGGCAGAACCTTTCGGCACAGTGTTAAACACATTTAGCCAAGCGACCCTGCTGTGGTGACATTTATCACTTGCTGGTATCCCCGGCTGTTCAACATTTAGCTCAAAATCTTTATTTGATACATTTTCACACGCTGCGTCCTGCGGTTAATGAGAGGCTGTCAGAGAAAAAGCCAGTTAGCCGGGGAAATGGACCCTTCTTGACAGATGCCTGTTCTGGTCGCTCTTTTTCCCCCAGAGCAAGTTGACCCGAGCTCTGTTTTGCTAAAGAAAGACATTGAATTAAAGAGTGAAAGGAGAGGAATAAAATAAAGCAAATGCCATCTTCATTTCTTCAAACCTATTTGCTGTTCTCACTAGGATTTGAAGCAGAAGCCTCCAAAGTCATTCCAAATAAAATCTGCAATTTTGGTTGATATACTGTATATACTCGAGTATAAGCCTAGTTTTTCAGCCCTTTTTTTAAGACTGAAAAAGCCCCCCTCGGCTTATACTCGGGTGAGGATCCTGGTTGGCTTATATTTGGGTCATCTTATACTCGAGAATATAGGGTACATTTATTATTTTTCTCTATTATTATTAGTATTATTACATTTATTATTTTTCTCTATTCTCCACCACAGTTGAATTAATGTAGACTGGTGCACATGTACAAATGTGATTTGACACCACTTTGATTGCTTAACGCTATGGGATCCTGGGAGTTGTAGTTTGGAGAGTCACTCACAGTCTTTGGCAGAAAAGGCCTTGTAGAACTACAGTTCCAAGATCCCATAGCATTGAGCTATGGTATTTAAATTGCATTAATCCTACAGTGGAGCCCCTGGTGGTGCATCGGGTTAAAGCGCTGAGCTGCTGAACTTGCGGACCGAAAAGTTGCCAGGTTCGAATTTATTTATTTACAGTATTTATATTCAGCACTTCTTTCTCACCCCTAAAGGGACTCAGGGTGGATCACATTATATACATATAAGGCAAACATTCAATGGCATATAACATAGAACAGAGACAGAGACAGACGCAGAGGCAATTTAAACCTTCTCTAGCTTCCAGCTTTCCTGAGGATATGCTTGATTCCGGCCACAGCGGGAGCAGCTGCTTCATCATCCACTGCGACGGCACTTCCTCATTCCAACGGCAGCTGGATGATTTTTATGGTGTCATAAATTAGCCTCCCCACATATAAGTGGTGCCTAAATTTCCTACTTGATAGATGCAACTATATTTCGGGTGGCATAGGTCAGCAAGGAACAGGGGCTATATTTTATTTTTAATTGTTGGGTGCTCAGCTGGCCTCGAACTCATGACCTCTTGGTCAGAGTGATTTATTGCAGCTGGCTGCTAACCAGCCTGCGCCACAGCCCGGCCCCAAATCCAGGGAGCGGGGTGAGCTCCTGCTATTAGCCCCAGCTTCTGACAACCTAGCAGTTCGAAAAAATGCAAATGTGAGTAGATCAATTGGTACTGCTTCAGCGGGAAGGTAACAGCGCTCCATGCAGTCATGACCTAGGAGGTGTCTACGGACAATGCCAGCTCTTTGGCTTTGAAATGGAGATGAGCACCAACCCCCAGTCGGACATGACTGGACTTAATGTCAGGGGAAAACCTTTACCTTTTTCTACAGTGTAGATACACCCTTTAGGCCTCAATTTTTGCAGCGTTGAGCCAAGGCGGTTGAAGTGGTGTCAAACCGCATTCATTCTACAGTGTGGATGCACGTTAAAGCCTTAACTCCCAATTTTTCCGGCCCAAAGCAAACGATTCTCTCACGACTGCATCGTTTTTCTTGTTTTTCTTTCTTCCTTTGGAAAGCAATGGCACGCAATCCAATTCCGTAACCTAATGAAGGGATATTTGGCGCGGCCTCCTTTGTATGCCGGAGACGTTGCTTGGCCCACGACGACGCGTCAAAAGGCATCGGCGGCCATGCGCGGCACTAAATTAAAATCCCGTTGTAAGCAATTTGCTTGCAAATAAGCATTAGCCCTTCCCGGCCTCCCTTGCACAGTATTACAAAGAAAAGGGATATTGTTTCCCTATCAAGGAAACCTCGAGGCCTTGGTCTTCTCGTATTTATTAGCAAATTGCCTGCAATTATGGGGAGGGGGAAGAAGGATCCCTTTTATTATTGCATGGATATCTAGCAATAGAAATACACACAAAAGGCATGAGTCTAGTAATACAAGACTGAGGCTGTTCATCCCAGTGGAAACCTTTCTCTTAGACCCCAAACTAAGGCCCGTGGGCCGGATGCGGCCCTCCAAGGTCATTTACCTGGCCCCTGTCCTAAACTTTAGACTTGGGATTGACCTAAGTCTACCTGGCCTTTGGAGGTCTCTTTGCTTACCTATGGTCTAATGAGATCGTCTAGATGGTCTTTGAAGGTCTCTTTGCTTAGCTACAGCCTTATGAGACCATCTAGATGGCTTTTGGAGGTCACTTTCCTTACCTATGGTCCTATGAAACCGTCTAGATGGCCTTTGGGGGGCCCTTTCCTTACCGATGGTCTTATGAAACTATCGAGATGGTCTTTGAGGGTCCCTTTCCTTATCTATGATCTTCTGATGGCCTTACGAGATCATCTAGATGGCCTTTGAGGGTCCCTTTCCTTACCGATGGTCTTATGAAACCATCTAGATGGTCTTTGAGGGTCCCTTTCCTTATCTATGATCTTCTGATGGCCTTATGAGATCATCTAGATGGCTTTTGAGGGTCCCTTTCCTTATCTATGGTCTTCTGATGGCCTGATGAGATCATCTAGATGGCCTTTGAGGGTCCCTTTCCTTATCTATGATCTTCTGATGGCCTTATGAGATCATCTAGATGGCCTTTGAGGATCCCTTTCCTTACCGATGGTCTTATGAAACCATCTAGATGGTCTTTGAGGTCCCTTTCCTTATCTATGGTCTTCTGGTGGCCTGATGAGATCATCTAGATGGCCTTTGAGGGTCCCTTTCCTTACTGATGATCTTATGAGACCATCTAGATGGTCTTTGGAGGTCTCTTTGCTTACCTATGGTCTTATGAGATAGTCTAGATCAGGGGTCCCTAAACTAAGGCCCTCCAAGGCCATTTACCTGGCCTCTGTCCTAAACTTTAGACTTAGGATTGACCTAAGTCTGAATTGGAGCCCCGGTGGCGCAGTGTGTTAAAGCGCTGAGCTGCTGAACTTGCAGACCGAAAGGTCTCAGGTTCAAATCCCGGGAGCGGAATGAGTGCTCGCTGTTAGCCCCAACTTCTGCCAACCTAGCAGTTCAAAAACATGCAAATGTGAGTAGATCAATAGGTACCGCTCCGGTGGAAAGGTAACGGCGCCCCATGCAGTCATGCCGGCCACATGACCTGGAGATGTCTACGGACAACGCAGGCTCTTCAGCTTAGAAATGGAGATGAGCACCAACCCCCCGAGTCGAACACGACAGGACTTAACATCAGGGGAAACCTTTACCTTTACCTTAAGTCTTAAATGACTTGAAGGCACATAACAACAACAATCCTAATTTTGGACTATTTCATCATAGTCCGGGCCCCCAACAGTCTGAGGGACTGTGAATCAGCCCTCCACTTAAAAAGTTTGAGGGCTCCTGTCTTAGAGGGCATCTACATTGTAAAAATTAACTACTGTGGCTTTGACTGCCATGGCTCAATGTTATGGAATCCTGGGAGTTGTAGTTTCCCAAGGTCCTTAGCTTTCTTTGCCCAAGAACGTGGGTGCCTCACCAAACTACAGCTCCCAGGATTTCAAAGCATTGAGACACAGTAGTCAAAGCAGTGCCAAACTGATGCTACCTTGACAGCCATAGACCGGATTTGAAGGCAATAACGAAGGTTAATTTACTTTCAAGTCTGAAAGGATGTCAGCTACAGAGTTGCCACTCGCAAGGAATCAAACAGAAGCGTACAATCCAGTGCAAGACATTTTATCCCCTTAGCCATTCAAAAGCATCTAGACCTTGAAGCTGAAAGGCTATTTAATGCTAATCAAGGTGGCCAATTGAAACATTCAGGCAAGCCCCCACCCTGATAGTATTCAGGAAGAGCTTGAAAACCTGTTAATTCTCCAATACTTTGCAGGTTTGTGATCCCACCAGTTCTTTACTGCTGGGAGGTGGTACTTGAGGCATAAGTTCCAATGAATCCTATGGGCCACATAGTTGTGCCTCTGTTTGTAGTCTGTCTGTGCGATTTTCTTACAACAGCTGAGGATATGATCAATGGTTTTGTCAGCTTCCTTGCAGAGTCTGAATTTTGGGTCATCAGCTGATTTTTCGATCTTGGCCTGAATTGCCTTTTGTTCTGATGGCTTGCTCCTGGGCTGCAAGGATCAGGCCTTCTGTCTCCTTCTTCAGGGTCCCATTTGTGAGCCATAGCCAGGTCTTCTCCTTATCAGCTTTTCCTTCAATTTTGTCAAGGAACTTTCCATGCAATGTTTTGTTGTGCCAGCTGTCAGCTCTAGTTTGTAGTGCGGCTTTCTTGGACCTGTTTTTTGTCTGCTGTGCTTTGAGGAGATTATTATTATTATTATTATTATTATTATTATTATTATTATTATTATTCACACCTGCCTCAAACAGACAAGATTTCTTTCTCCCACCCTGAAAACACCAGATATATAAGCCCCACTACCGTTTCCAACATACCTCATTACTTCTGAGGATGCCTGCCATAGATGCAGGCAAAACGTCAGGAAAGAATGCTTCTGGAGTATGGCCAGACAGCCCAGAAAACTCACAGCAACCCAGTGATTCCAGCCATGAAAACCTTCAACTATATATATATCTGTACCATGCTACAGAGACCTAAGCTATTATTTTGAGAGGGAACGGTTGATTTCTTGATAACAAAACTGCATTCATTTTACAGTGTAGATACACCTTAGAACGAAGAGAGACTGAGGTTCGTGGATTTGAATCAAGATCCTTTTGCGTCTTTGGGCGCATCTATATCATTCAAACAAAGGTGTCTTGGGGTGACCCAATGGGTCAAACTGCAGCGGTATTGGGGCACAAGGCTGAATGCCTTCTTCCAAATTAATTTTACCAATGGTGCGTTTGTTTGTAGCATCTTAATGGGACTTTGTGGAGCTTCATAAATCGAAACGCTGGGAGCAAAAGGTCAGGAAAGGCCCTCATGTGACGGCGTGAGTGGAGCCATCTGTATGTGGAACTGTAAGTTGCAAGATTTGAATTGTTATATCATGCCTGATTTTGCCTTTACCCTGTAAATGTAGTTGGATTGGTTATTTATAGCTGTCAATCAATGTTGTTTGCACCAGTTATTTGCTCCCTCAGCTCAATTGTTTGGCTCCACCTCTTCCTGGAGTAGGACAGTGTTTCCTCCTTTCATTCCACCATCAAGCTTTCTACCAGATGGACGTGAGAGAGAGACTTGGCTCTAAAAGCCCTTGATTAAGTTACCTCTCAGCACCAGTTCTGAGGTTCTTACCCTTGAGACTTACGCTTCATGTTCAGGGCCAACCTGGACGACGTTGAGGAGTCTCAAGCGCCTTCAAATCAGTCCTTTGGCAACAGAGGAAGACTGTGTCTTCAAATATAGGCCATTTGGACTGAGGCTGAGGATTGCTCCGGCATTCACAGTCATTGAGAAAGAGGGACCTGTAAAAGCTTCTCAGCTACAAAGCTCCATGGACTTTAAACAACCAGAGACTGTAATGTATATATTCCTTTACCCCTTTGAAACTTCCAGCTTATTGAGATAACCTTTGTGAACAATAAAACCAGTTTTTGAGTTATCTACAGTGTTTTGGTCCTTGGGAATTCCAGTTTCCCTAAAGGAGGGCAAGAAGCAATCCCCTGGGGAAAGATGTCACGTCCATGTCTCTTTCGCTAAGAGTTACAGCCCCAGGCGCGACGGCACACCTCGCCTGCTTTAAATGGAAGACTCAGACTAAACCAGCTCTCAATTTGCTCTACTTTCAGCTGCGGACAAATTGCACCCAATTTTGTCTGGTGTCTTTGACATTATGGAAATCTCTTGTGTTGGAGTCCAAAGTAGGCAACCGGATGTCCAGGAGGAAGTTGTGAAGGCCATTGCCTTGCCGGATCCCTTTGTCAGGCTTCAAGGGAGTCTTTTGCAGATAGTATTCTCATGGTTAAAACATAGTAGAAACAACCTACATTGTAAGACCTGAGCACACGATAACTGTAACCAGCTATTTTTTGGAAAACTCCAGTTTGGGAAAAGCAAAGCATTCCAACTGTTCATTGGTTCATCAATCATGCTTCTCAGCCTATCTATCCTAAGAGGTTCAATTGACTCGAAATCACCCGTCCTAAGCTTTCTCCATCCCTTGATTGTTTTGGACAAATGGTCTTATATGTTTTCTATATAACATTAATCCAAACAGTGTCGTTGCATCATTTATCATCCATCTCTTCTCAGTCGGAGGGACCTTGCTCCAGAAACCTGACAATGGACATCTTCCAACTTTGCAAAGGAAAATCTCAGTGAAGCAACTCGGATTTATTTTTAATATGATAATGTCTGTGTTTCTTTGCCAGCAGCAAATGCGAACAGAAGGACGTTCCGGCCGGCTGCCGCTCTCTTTGGATTTGTAGAGACGAAGACGAGCGAAATATTCAGATGGCTTCTCGGTGCCTCATCTATTCCCTTCTCCTCTTATCTCCTGCGTTGCACCAGACGGCAAAATCGCCGAGCCTCCAGAGCCTCCGAAACAAAAGCCGCTCGTATATTATTATTTTTTTCTTCCCGCCTGCCTGTATTGTATTGTGGTTTTGGCAGTACATTAAACAGATGGAGAACGGGAACAATCAGCTTTTGAATAACTCTTCTCTGCCATCGAAGGACCCAACCCAAACGTTCACGAGATGCCTTCAGAGGTAATGGACTTCTCCTCTCGACGAGGGATTGACTTTGGCAGGCTCCCAAGATGAATGTTTCTCACCTCCCTGGTCACCTGGCAGGCAGAGATAAGAGATTGTGTCAACGCAGGGAGGGGAAGAAGGTGCAAAAACATTGGCAGAAAATATACATCTTCACTGGGAGTTGAGAAATGGTGACGGAAAGAAACTGGGATGGGCGAGAATCTTTGCAGAAGAAAAGGAAGAGAAAGCAAAAGAAGGGAAGGGGGAAAGATATAAGGGGAGGACAGAAAGAGAAAGAAGGAAAGAGAGTAATAATAAAATAATATACTTTATTTATATTCCGCTCTATCTCCCCAAGGGGACTCAGAGCGGATTACAGGTACAGTAGAATCTCACTTATCCAACAGTCGCTTATCCAATGTTCTGGATTATCCAACACGTTTTTGTAGTCAATGTTTTCAATACATTGTGGCGCAGTTGGCTAGAAACCAGCTGCAATAAATCACTACTGACAGAGAGGTCATGAGTTCGAAGCCCGGGTCGGGTTAAGCCCCCGACCATTAAATAGCCCGGCTTGCTGTTGACCTATGCAGCCCCGAAAGACAGTTGAATCTGTCATGTAGGGAAATTTAGGTACGCTTTATGTGGGAGGCTAATTTAACTAATTTACAACACCATAAAACTGCCAGCAAAACACGAGGAAAGGAATGAGGAAGTACAGCCACTAGTGGACGGTGAAGCAACAGCTCCCCCTGTGGCCGGAATCGTGAAGCTGGAAAAAAAATGTTAAATGCCTCTGTGTCTGTCTCTACTGTATGTTGTTTGTCTGTTGGCATTGAATGTTTGCCATATATGTGTTCATTGTAATCTGCCCTGAGTCCCCTTCAGGGTGAGAAGGACGGAATATAAATACTGTAAATAAATAATCGTGATATTTTGGTGCTAAATTCGTAAATATAGTAATTACTACATAGCATTTCCAGCCAGTCTTCTTCCTTTGGAATTTCGTTTTTTTCCCATAACCTCGCATAGTAAATCCTTGCTGCTGTTGTTAGTAAAAATAGAAGTTTATCTTTATTATTTTCTATTTTTTGATCGTGTATACCTAATAACCACAATTCCGGTTTCATTGGTAGTTTTGTCTCTAGTATCTTTTCTAGATCTTCTTGAATTTTCCTCCCGTGTGCATGTTTTCGAACTGCTAGGTTGGCAGAAGCTGGGGCTAACAGCGGGCGCTCACTCTGCTCCCTGGATTCAAACCTGTGACCTTTCGGTCCGCAAGTTCATCAGCTCAGCGCTTTAACATGCTGCGCCACTTAGGGCTCCTGAAAAAATATAGAAACCCTGTATTTAGGTTTCTATATTTTCCATTCCTTCCTTTCTCAAATGTGCTCTGATAAACCTCGCAGCAGCACTAGATTTCTCTTCCAATGGGAGGAATTCAGGTTTTCAGCTTGGCATGCAAACACAAACAAGTCAATGAAATTGGAGTTTATTTTCGTTCCATTTCCTTTCCCCGGCCAATTGTGCGATGCTTTCGGAAGTGTCAGCAGGTAGCAATGCAAAGAGACACTATAAATATTCAGATCCCAAATGAAAAAGTATCTGGATGGATGAGTTTCTTCATCGTTCCGGCACGTTTTGGGGGGAAATTACTGTATATACTTGAGTATAAGCCTAGTTTTTCAGCCCTTTTTTAAGATTGAAAAAGCTCCCCTCGGCTTATACTCAGGTGAGGGTCCTGGTTGGCTTATATTTGGGTCAGCTTATACTCAAGAATATATAGTGCATTTATTATTTTTCTCTATTATTATTAGTATTATTACATTTATTATTTTTCTCTATTATTGTTGCTACTATTACATTTATTTTACTCTATTACTATTATTATTATTTTATTATGACACAGCAAACAAGATAGATATGCTGGATTTCGTATCACAAAATCACAAGTCGAACACTTCCCAAGTGTCTAGGACTGTGTGATGTATTTTCGGATGATGCGCGCAGATCCCAGTAGGGTGGCCTTTTGCAGTTGGCAGATCGTGATTTTGTCAATGTCTATTGTTTCCAAATGCCGGCTGAGATCTTTTGGCATGGCACCCAATGCGCCCATCACCACCGGGACCACCTGCATTGGTTTCTGCCAGAGTCTTTGAAGTTCAGTCTTGAGGTCCTGATAGCGGTTGAGTTTTTCCTGTTGTTTTTCGTCAATGCGACTGTCACCTGGGATGGCGACATCAATGATCCAAACCTTTTTCTTTTCCACAACTGTGATGTCTGGTGTGTTGTGTTCCAGAACTTTGTCAGTCTGGATTCGGAAGTCCCACAGTGTCTTTGCGTGCTCATTTTCCAATACTTTTGCAGGTTTGTGATCCCACCAGTGCTTTCCTGCTGGGAGGTGGTACTTGAGGCATAATTTCCAATGGATCATTTGGGCCACATAGTTGCGCCTCTGTTTGTAGTCTGTCTGTGCGGCTTTCTTACAGCAGCTGAGGATATGATCAATGGTTTCGTCGGTTTCCTTGCACAGTCTGCATTTTGGGTCATCAGCTGATTTTTCGATCTTGGCCTGAATTGCCTTTGTCCTGATGTCTTGCTCCTGGGCTGCAAGGATCCGGCCTTCTGTCTCCTTCTTCAGGGTCCCATTCGTGAGCCAGAGCCAGGTCTTCTCCTTATCAGCTTTTCCTTCAATTTTGTCAAGGAACTTTCCATGCAGTGTTTTGTTGTGCCAGCTGTCAGCTCTAGTTTGTAGTGCGGTTTTCTTGTACTGGTTTTTTGTCTGCTGTGCTTTGAGGAGTTTCTGATTTTTGACTTCAATCAAAGCAGGTTCTTCACTTTGCTTTACATATTCTGCCAGGGCATGTTCTTCTTCTTTGACTGCTTGTTTTACTTGTAAGAGTCCTCTGCCCCCTGATCTTCTAGGCAGATAGAAGGGTGCAGTGAATGATTAATGGTCATGAGTTTTCTAGTTTTTCTTTCCAAATTGTCTAATTCCATCTGTGTCCAGTTTATGATGATGATGATGATGATTATTATTATTAATAATAATACATTTATTATTTCATTCTGATCCTATTATTATTATTGCATTTATTATTTTACTCTATTTATTATTACAAGTATTATTTTACTCGATTATTATTCAAAGGATACATAAGCACCTTTACATTGAAGAAGATCAGAGTTGGACAGTCTTATCTTAAATTTGAGCTTTATGTTTATATTCAAAAACATTTAACCTACTGATGCCTCAATTAATGTAATTTTATTGGTACAGTAGAGTCTCACTTATCCAAGCCTCGCTTATCCAAGCTTCTGGATTATCCAAGACATTTTTGTAGTCAATGTTTTCAATATTTCATGCTATTTTGGTGCTAAATTCGTAAATACCGTAATTACAACATAACATTACTGCATATTGAACTACTTTTTCTGTCAAATTTGTTGTATAACATGATGATTTGATGCTTAATTTGTAAAATCATAACCTAATTTGATGTTTAATAGGCTTTTCCTTGATCCCTCCTTATTATCCAAGATATTCGCTTATCCAAGCTTCTGCCGGCCCGTTTAGCTTGGATAAGTGAGACTCTACTGTATTATTTTACTCGATTATTATTAAAAGGATACATAAGCACCTTTACATTGAATACGATCAGAGTTGGACAGTCTTATCGTAAATTTGAGCTTGATGTAAATATTCAAAAACATTTAACCTACTGATGCCTCAATTAATGTCATTTTATTGGTATCTATTTTCATTTCTGAAATTTATCACCCTCGGCTTATACTGGAGTCAATGTGTTCCCAGTTTTTTTATGGTAAAGTTAGGTGCCTCGGCTTATATTCGGGTCAGCTTATACTCGAGTATATACGGTACATAGTGGGGCCAAGCTTGCAACTTCCTTGCCTGGATTGCGTTTGTAAAATGCTCTCCAAATGCCACTCTCCATGCGTCCTTCCCTGGCAGCGTTTTTGTTAATTTGTATTGATCGGCTCTTTCGAGCGAAAGGTCAGGCCGCGCTATATCTTCCTGGGAGACAAAGATCGTCCATAATTGGGCCCAACGGCTGATGGACCGGGATGGAATAAAGCAAGCGCTGCCGTTGGTTAGTCTTGCTCTCCGTCGTACGATGGTGGGTCTCCCAAAAGCGGATATCGGTGCCAGAGCCTTCCTCTGCCAAGGAAGACTGTAAGCAAAATGTAATTGTAATAGATGGATGCAAGGACAGCAGGAGCAAATGGCAAAACAGGAAGGCTTGTGCCTTTGGCCCATTCCCAAGCAATTCTACATCCATCAGAATGAGACAAAACTTGCTACGAGAGATCTTTAAAATCTGAACGCAGCTAGATCCAATATTGTATCATAACCTTGGAGGCCCCTATAACAGAAAGAGGAAGAACGGAGTAAATTACCGTATATACTCGAGTATAAGCCAACCCGAATATAAGCCGAGACGCCTAATCTATATATATAAAAGAGTGATGGCATCACGGCGACCGACAAAACAACAAAACTACAGGCCCCCCAACCTCGAAATTTGACAACACAACCCATCATCCATGCCCCTAGGTTGATACAACAAAAAGAAAAGAAAAATAAAGTCCTAATTAGAGGGAGAGGAATAATTGCTTTTATCCAATTGCTGCCAGTTAGAAGGCTAAGCTCCTCCAACTTGGTCTCCTAGCAACCCAATAAAAAATAATTAAAAAAATACTAAAAAATAATTAAAAACACTAAAAGATTAATACAATAAAATACTATAATAACAGAAAATAACTAAAAATAATACAAGAAAATAATAAAATATAATAAATAAAAAGATAACTTACAATAAAATTAATTAAAAAATACAAATAACGTCAAATAAAAATTACACAACAATTTTTAACCAATACCACCACCACTTTGCCACAGCAACGCGTGGCCGGGCACAGCTAGTTTTACCATAAAAAAACTGGGGAAACTTATTGACTCGAGTTTAAGCCAAGGGTGGGAAATGCAGCAGCGACTGGTAAATTTCAAAATAAAAATAGATACCAATAAAATTACATTAATCGAGGCACCAGCAAGTTAATATTTTTGAATACAGTAGAGTCTCACTTATCCAACACTCACTTATCCAACGTTCTGGATTATCCAACGCATTTTTGTAGTCAATGTTTTCAATGCATTGTGATATTTTGGTGCTAAATTCGTAAATACAGTAATTACTACATAGCATTAATGTGTAATGAACTACTTTTTCTGTCAAATTTGTTGCGTAACATGATGTTTTGGTGCTTAATTTGTAAAATCATAACCTAATTTGATGTGTAATAGGCTTTTCCTTAATCCCTCCTTATTATCCAACATATTCACTTATCCAACATTATGCCGGCCTGTTTATGTTGGATAAGTGAGATTCTGCTGTACCAATAAAATTACATTAATTGAGGCACCAGCAAGTTAAATATTTTTGAATATTTACATGAAGCTCTAAAAACAGTAAACTAGCTCTGTAAGTGGAAAAGTAGGGTCAACAAAAACAATAAAGTATTAACAATAACTTAACAACAACAACAACAAAACTTCATTTGCCTATCTATTCAATGCCTATCTAAACAATGCAGAGCTAGATATAGATCTATAATTATATATACTAATTTCACATATGTATTTTCCCCTGAAACGTTTGCAAATCCTCTCTATATATGTGCATTTCCCTCCTGGATCTATCTAGCAATATGTCTCTGTGTGTGTGCATTTCCCCTGTAGTATTTCCAAGTCCTATATATCTATATTCATATATATCTATCTAGACATCTCTCTATATATAGATAATTATATCTGCATAGGATTTCCAAAGACATGCAAACATGTGAGGCAAATATTCATATATAAAAATAATTTATACACATAAATACAGATATACAGGTACAGTAGAGTCTCACTTATCCAAGCTAAACGGGCCAGCAGAAGCTTGGATAAGCGAATAACTTGGATAATAAGGAGGGATTAAGGAAAAGCCTATTAAACATCAAATTAGGTTATGATTTTACAAATTAAGCACCAAAACTTCATGTTATACAACAAATTTGACAGAAAAAGTAGTTCAATATGCAGTAATGCTATGTAGTAATTACTGTATTTACAAATTTAGCACCAAAATATCACGATATATTGAAAACATTGACTACAAAAATGGTTTGGATAATCCAGAGGCTTGGATAAGTGAGGCTTGGATAAGTGAGACTCTACTGTACTAATTTCACATATGCATTTCCCCTGAAACGTTTGCAGATCCTCTCTATATATGTGCATTTCCCTCCTGCATCTATCTAGAAATCTCTGTGTATGTTTATGTGTGTGCATTTCCCCTGTAGTATTTCCAAGCCCTATATATCTATATTCATATATATCTATCTAGACATCTCTCTCTATATAGATAATTATATCTGCATAGGATTTGCAAAGACTTGCAAACATGTGAGGAAAAAAATCATATATAAAAATAATGTATACACATAGAAACAGATATACAGGTATATGGAAATTTCTAGATATCTATATGTATATAGGATTTGTAAAGACTTGCAAACATATGAGGGGTAATTCATATATAAAATTAATATATAGAGAGAGATACAAATATTTAGGTACATAGGGATTGCAAAGGCTTGCAGGGGGAAATGCCTACATATCTGTAACAGAGATCAACAAATATTTCAGGGGGAAATTATTTTATAAGATTAATGGGTACAGTAGAGTCTCACTTATCCAACACTCGCTTATCCAATGTTCTGGATTATCCAACGCATTTTTGTAGTCAATGTTTTCAAAACATCATAATATTTTGGTGCTAAATTCGTAAGTACAGTAATTACTATATAGCATTACTGCGTACTGAACTACTTTTTCTGTCAAATTTGTCGTATAACATGATGTTTTAGTGCTTAATTTGTGAAATCATAACCTAATTTGATGTTTAATAGGCTTCTCCTTAATCTCTCCTTATTATCCAACATATTTGCTTATCCAACGTTCTGCCGGCCCGTTTACGTTGGATAAGTGAGACTCTACTGTATGTGCATTTCCCTCCTGCATCTATCTAGAAATCTGTGTGTGTGTGTGTGAGTATGTGTGTGTATTTCCCCTGTAGTATTTCCAAGCGCTATATATCTATATTCATATATATCTATCTAGACATCCCTCTCTATATAGATAATTATATCTGCATAGGATTTGCAAAGACTTGCAAACATGTAAGGCAAATATTCATATATAAAAATATGGAGGAGTGAAACTCGGCTTATCTTTTAGTATATCGTAATGTAACCTAGTAGGAGAAGATACAGAGCCAGCATGGCATGGCGGTTTCAAGAATGGCATCTACGCTGAGAAATTGAAGCAGTTTGGGATGTCTTGAATGACCATGGCTGAATGCTATGGGATCCTGGGAGGTGTAGTTTGCACTCATCGAGCAGTGGTATCAAACTGCATTAACTTGGCAGTGTAGATGCACCTATTGCACTGGAAAGGACCACAATGTTTACTAAAGCCATTTTCCTGAAGGATGACCATCCAACAACTGTTTGTAGTCGTCCAAAGATGAAGAGTTGTGAACTCTCTAAGCCAGTTGATTCCAAGGTCTGGGAACCATAGGAGACTCTGAAGCCAAACCAGGCGAAGTGATGGAGACAAAACCTTCAGAGAGAGGTCAACCACATTGATCCCGTCAAGAAGCTCTTTCTCTTTGCTCCGGTTTGGCTGCCTCTGCCATAATTGAGCCCCAAAGACTTGAGTCGTTCAGGCCAGTCGTATTACAGTCTCGATTAAACTGTCGAGAACTTCTGGAGCTAAGTGTCTTATTACCGCAGTGTTTCCAGTGGAAATGGCTCACCGGGGCAGAGGAGAAAAGAATCGTTTTGAAAGGAAAGGAGAGGAAGAGACAGGCCTGACAAAACCGCCGTTGAACCAAAGGGGAAATCAAGTCCTCCCCTTTTGGCTCAGTTCTTTTCCTTTCCGTGCGGCTACCGAATAAATCATGTCATGGGAAGGTTGGATATTAGAGTGAAAAGCGGGAGAAGAGTCTCCAAAGGGCCTTGAATCGGAGTTCAACCGGAGGCATGAAAGGTGTTAATGCAATTGCGTGGGTCTCTCTCCAGCTCCACTGATACAAAACTCCCATCCCCATCCCATTTCTTTTTAGTGTGCCATTTGTTTTTAAAGCTACCACAGAGAAGAACAAAGATAGTTTAACCACACTTTAGCTGCTGTGACTCTGTGCTATGGAACCCTGGGGAGTTGTAGTATGGTAAATCGTGCAGTGCCGTTCGTGCAAAGCAACCTGCTTTGTGCAAAAAAATATAATTATGTCATGGGATGTCTCCATCAGTTTGGACATCTCACTACAATGAAGATGAGAGAGTTGCTGTGCTTTCTTTAGAGCCTTAATCTGTTCTATGCATAACAATATGGCTCCTTACCATTCACAATCCAATCCTTGATTGGCTGCAATCACTATTGGATCCCTAATTAGTTGGCATCATGATGGAATCCCTGATTGGTTGGCATCACTATGCAATTGCTGATTTTGTGTTGTCGAAGGCTTTCATGGCTGGGACCACAGGGTTGTTGTATGTTTTCCAGGCTATATGGCCATGTTCTAGAAGTATTCTCTCCTGACGTTTCACCCACATCTATGGCAGGCATCCTCAGAGGTTGTGAGGTAAGAAAAAACTAAGCAAGGAATGTTGCTGATTGTTTGGAATCACCCTCTGATCCCTGATTGGCTGGGGTCACTACTCAATTACTGGTTCATTGGGATCACTACGGGATTATTGATCGGTTAGGATCACTACTTGATCACTGATTAATGCTTGGCATCACTATGCCATTGCTAATTGGTTGGGTTCAACCTCTGATCCCTGATTGGCTGGAGTCACTCACTATGCAATTGCTGGTTCATTGGTTAGGATCCCTACTTGATCCCAGATTGATGGTTGGGATTGCTATGCAATTTTTTGTTCATTGTTATCACTGCTGGATCTCTGATTGGTTAGGATCACTACCTGATCCTTAGTTGGTTGGCATCATTACAATTCCTGATTGGTTGGGATCACTACGCAATTTCTTTTTCATTGGGATCACTTCCCGATCCTTGATCACTTGGTATCACTAACCAATTCCTGATTGGTTGGCATCCCTACAATTCCTAATTGGTTGGGATCACTACACAATTGCCGGTTCATTGGGATCGCTTCCCGATCCTTGATTGCTTGGTATTGCTAACCAATTCCTGATTGGTTGGCATCACTACAATTCCTAATTGGTTGGGATCACTAAGCAATTTCTGGTTCATTGAAATTGCTTCCCAATCCTTGATCACTTGGTATCACTAACCAATTCCTGATTGGTTGGCATCACTACAATTCCTGATTTGTTGGGATCACTACGCAATCGCCGGTTCATTGGGATCACTTCCCGATCCTTGATCGCTTGGTATCCCTATCCAATTCCTAATTGGTTGGGATCACTATCTGATCCTGGATCGATTGAGTTTGCCACAAATGATGCAGGAAGGAGCAAAAAGAAGCACTTATGGGAGAGGGAGATTTCTTTCTTCTAGCTGAGAAAACAGTGCTGACAACCAGGCGAACATTCACACCGGCTGATTTGCAGAATTTCTTTTAAAATCCCATTGAGATCTTTATCTGCAATCTGAAGATTGAAACTGGGGAGGGAGAGATATGTCTGACCTATTTCAGAATAATAATGGGATTACATTACCGCCAGGTGCCCGGGATAATGAAATGAAGTGATTCCCATTTCGGCAGAGGTCTTTTGGCAGAACGCAATTCACACCCGTCCCTTCTGCAAACAGATAAGGCCTAAATTTAATTGGGGGCTAATAAAGAAACGCGTGAGGGATGGATGCAAAAAAGCGGCGCTTGCGAGCATCAGCACATATAAATAGGCCCGCCGTCCCTCGTGGTCTCCCTCCGACGAAACCTTCCAGCGCAGCCGAAGCGTTCATAAATGGCGCGGCTCTCGCAAGTGTCCCTTACATAATATCCCAATCGCGGTGCCAATTGAGCTGGAGTGGAACATTTAAGCAGCGGGGGAAATATGAAACGAAGGCCTACCTAATGAATTCATTAGGACGGGCGCTATTAGGGCAAATTCATTAGAATTATCATCCTTTGCGAGCGACGGAGAAAGACAGGGCATTAGGAGAAAGATCTAAGCTTTGTGCCAAAGCAGTACCACCGCCGTCCTCTTTTCGATGGCTAAACGTTGATGTAAATTTCTAGTTTCGAATCTTTAGTAGTTCATAACGCTAGGCCTGAGAAGACTGTTGACAACAGGATAACTTGGGTGCATCTACGCTGCCAAACGAATGCATTTTTGGGACTGTTTTAATGCTTTGGACTCCTGGGAATTGTAGCTTCCCTGATCAAACTACAACTCCCAAAATTCTGCCACAGCAACAATCCCACTGCACTGAGGTCCGGCAGTTCAAGGGGTGTCAAACTGCATTCCTTCTATAGTGGAGACACACTTCTTGGAAGACACAAGGCATCTTTAACTGTTAGCTGTGTGTTTGGCATATGGAAGGTGCCACCGCAAATCCCTTCTCAGGGCAAGATGGCCATCTGTACATGTCTGTGAATTGTTCTCCCAACTCCCCTTGCAGTTTGCAACGCTTCCGATGCAGAGGAAAATGAATTTTTGCTGTAGCAGACGAGACGGGTTCAGGTGCAATGGGGGAAGCCTAGTGTTCATAGAATCCTTGAGTTGGAAGGGGCACCCAAAGGCCATCCAGTCCAACCTCCCAAGATAGATAAATAGATGGACTCCTAGCATCCTAGAGTTGGAAGAGACACCAAGGACCATCCAGTCCAACCTCCCAAGATAGATAAATAGATGGACTCCTAGCATCCTAGAGTTTGAAGAAACACCAAGGACCATCCAGTCCAACCTCTCAAGATAGATAAATAGATGGACTCCTAGCATCCTAGAGTTGGAAGAGACACCAAGGACCATCCAGTCCAACCTCCCAAGATAGATAAATAGATGGACTCCTAGCATCCTAGAGTTTGAAGAAACACCAAGGACCATCCAGTCCAACCTCTCAAGATAGATAAATAGATGGACTCCTAGCATCCTAGAGTTGGAAGAGACACCAAGGACCATCCAGTCCAACCTCCCAAGATAGATAAATAGATGGACTCCTAGCATCCTAGAGTTGGAAGAGACACCAAGGGCCATCCAGTCCAACCTCCCAAGATAGATAAATAGATGGACTCCTAGCATCCTAGAGTTGGAAGAGACACCAAGGACCATCCAGTCCAACCTCCCAAGATAGATAAATAGATGGACTCCTAGCATCCTAGAGTTGGAAGAGACACCAAGGACCATCCAGTCCAACCTCCCAAGATAGATAAATAGATGGACTCCTAGCATCCTAGAGTTTGAAGAAACACCAAGGACCATCCAGTCCAACCTCTCAAGATAGATAAATAGATGGACTCCTAGCATCCTTAGAGTTGGAAGAGACACCAAGGACCATCCAGTCCAACCTCCCAAGATAGATAAATAGATGGACTCCTAGCATCCTAGAGTTGGAAGAGACACCAAGGACCATCCAGTCCAACCTCCCAAGATAGATAAATAGATGGACTCCTAGCATCCTAGAGTTGGAAGAGACACCAAGGACCATCCAGTCCAACCTCCCAAGATAGATAAATAGATGGACTCCTAGCATCCTAGAGTTGGAAGAGACACCAAGGACCATCCAGTCCAACCTCCCAAGATAGATAAATAGATGGACTCCTAGCATCCTAGAGTTTGAAGAAACACCAAGGACCATCCAGTCCAACCTCTCAAGATAGATAAATAGATGGACTCCTAGCATCCTAGAGTTGGAAGAGACACCAAGGACCATCCAGTCCAACCTCCCAAGATAGATAAATAGATGGACTCCTAGCATCCTAGAGTTTGAAGAAACACCAAGGACCATCCAGTCCAACCTCTCAAGATAGATAAATAGATGGACTCCTAGCATCCTAGAGTTGGAAGAGACACCAAGGACCATCCAGTCCAACCTCCCAAGATAGATAAATAGATGGACTCCTAGCATCCTAGAGTTGGAAGAGACACCAAGGGCCATCCAGTCCAACCTCCCAAGATAGATAAATAGATGGACTCCTAGCATCCTAGAGTTGGAAGAGACACCAAGGACCATCCAGTCCAACCTCCCAAGATAGATAAATAGATGGACTCCTAGCATCCTAGAGTTGGAAGAGACACCAAGGACCATCCAGTCCAACCTCCCAAGATAGATAAATAGATGGACTCCTAGCATCCTAGAGTTTGAAGAAACACCAAGGACCATCCAGTCCAACCTCTCAAGATAGATAAATAGATGGACTCCTAGCATCCTTAGAGTTGGAAGAGACACCAAGGACCATCCAGTCCAACCTCCCAAGATAGATAAATAGATGGACTCCTAGCATCCTAGAGTTGGAAGAGACACCAAGGACCATCCAGTCCAACCTCCCAAGATAGATAAATAGATGGACTCCTAGCATCCTAGAGTTGGAAGAGACACCAAGGACCATCCAGTCCAACCTCCCAAGATAGATAAATAGATGGACTCCTAGCATCCTAGAGTTTGAAGAAACACCAAGGACCATCCAGTCCAACCTCTCAAGATAGATAAATAGATGGACTCCTAGCATCCTTAGAGTTGGAAGAGACACCAAGGACCATCCAGTCCAACCTCCCAAGATAGATAAATAGATGGACTCCTAGCATCCTAGAGTTGGAAGAGACACCAAGGACCATCCAGTCCAACCTCCCAAGATAGATAAATAGATGGACTCCTAGCATCCTAGAGTTGGAAGAGACACCAAGGACCATCCAGTCCAACCTCCCAAGATAGATAAATAGATGGACTCCTAGCATCCTAGAGTTGGAAGAGACACCAAGGACCATCCAGTCCAACCTCCCAAGATAGATAAATAGATGGACTCCTAGCATCCTAGAGTTTGAAGAAACACCAAGGACCATCCAGTCCAACCTCTCAAGATAGATAAATAGATGGACTCCTAGCATCCTAGAGTTGGAAGAGACACCAAGGACCATCCAGTCCAACCTCCCAAGATAGATAAATAGATGGACTCCTAGCATCCTAGAGTTTGAAGAAACACCAAGGACCATCCAGTCCAACCTCTCAAGATAGATAAATAGATGGACTCCTAGCATCCTAGAGTTGGAAGAGACACCAAGGACCATCCAGTCCAACCTCCCAAGATAGATAAATAGATGGACTCCTAGCATCCTAGAGTTGGAAGAGACACCAAGGGCCATCCAGTCCAACCTCCCAAGATAGATAAATAGATGGACTCCTAGCATCCTAGAGTTGGAAGAGACACCAAGGACCATCCAGTCCAACCTCCCAAGATAGATAAATAGATGGACTCCTAGCATCCTAGAGTTGGAAGAGACACCAAGGACCATCCAGTCCAACCTCCCAAGATAGATAAATAGATGGACTCCTAGCATCCTAGAGTTTGAAGAAACACCAAGGACCATCCAGTCCAACCTCTCAAGATAGATAAATAGATGGACTCCTAGCATCCTTAGAGTTGGAAGAGACACCAAGGACCATCCAGTCCAACCTCCCAAGATAGATAAATAGATGGACTCCTAGCATCCTAGAGTTGGAAGAGACACCAAGGACCATCCAGTCCAACCTCCCAAGATAGATAAATAGATGGACTCCTAGCATCCTAGAGTTGGAAGAGACACCAAGGACCATCCAGTCCAACCTCCCAAGATAGATAAATAGATGGACTCCTAGCATCCTAGAGTTGGAAGAGACACCAAGGACCATCCAGTCCAACCTCCCAAGATAGATAAATAGATGGACTCCTAGCATCCTAGAGTTTGAAGAAACACCAAGGACCATCCAGTCCAACCTCTCAAGATAGATAAATAGATGGACTCCTAGCATCCTTAGAGTTGGAAGAGACACCAAGGACCATCCAGTCCAACCTCCCAAGATAGATAAATAGATGGACTCCTAGCATCCTAGAGTTTGAAGAAACACCAAGGACCATCCAGTCCAACCTCTCAAGATAGATAAATAGATGGACTCCTAGCATCCTAGAGTTGGAAGAGACACCAAGGGCCATCCAGTCCAACCTCCCAAGATAGATAAATAGATGGACTCCTAGCATCCTAGAGTTGGAAGAGACACCAAGGACCATCCAGTCCAACCTCCCAAGATAGATAAAT
The DNA here is from genome assembly GCF_035594765.1 of Anolis carolinensis. Taxonomy (NCBI): domain Eukaryota; kingdom Metazoa; phylum Chordata; class Lepidosauria; order Squamata; family Anolidae; genus Anolis; species Anolis carolinensis. Next base: position 6,650,835 of record NW_026943824.1, read on the forward strand.
AGATGGACTCCTAGCATCCTAGAGTTTGAAGAAACACCAAGGACCATCCAGTCCAACCTCTCAAGATAGATAAATAGATGGACTCCTAGCATCCTTAGAGTTGGAAGAGACACCAAGGACCATCCAGTCCAACCTCCCAAGATAGATAAATAGATGGACTCCTAGCATCCTAGAGTTGGAAGAGACACCAAGGACCATCCAGTCCAACCTCCCAAGATAGATAAATAGATGGACTCCTAGCATCCTAGAGTTGGAAGAGACACCAAGGACCATCCAGTCCAACCTCCCAAGATAGATAAATAGATGGACTCCTAGCATCCTAGAGTTGGAAGAGACACCAAGGACCATCCAGTCCAACCTCCCAAGATAGATAAATAGATGGACTCCTAGCATCCTAGAGTTTGAAGAAACACCAAGGACCATCCAGTCCAACCTCTCAAGATAGATAAATAGATGGACTCCTAGCATCCTTAGAGTTGGAAGAGACACCAAGGACCATCCAGTCCAACCTCCCAAGATAGATAAATAGATGGACTCCTAGCATCCTAGAGTTGGAAGAGACACCAAGGACCATCCAGTCCAACCTCCCAAGATAGATAAATAGATGGACTCCTAGCATCCTAGAGTTGGAAGGGGCACCCAAACGCCATCCAGTCCAACCTCCCAAGATAGATAAATATGTAGAATCCTAGTATTCTAGAGTTAGAAGAGATCCCAAGGGACACCCAATTTCAAACCCCATTGTGCCAGTCATTGTGCCAACTCTGAAGCCCTCCTAACAGATAGCCATCCAGACTCTGCTTAAAGACTTCCAGGGAAAAACACTCTGTTGGACTCCCAGGCAACATATTTCACCTTTTTTGTGTGTGCGTGTCAGTAGCAACCGGAGTTGCTTCTGGAGTGAGAGAATTGGCCATCTGCAAGGACGTTGCCCAGGGGACGCCCGGATGTTTTGATGTTTTACCATCCTTGTGGGAGGCTTCTCTCATGTCCCCGCATGGAGCTGGAGCTGACAGAGGGAGCTCATCCACGCTCTCCCCGGGTGGGATTCGAACCTGGCAGCTTTCAGGTCAGCAACCCAACTTTCAAGTCACGAGGCTTTTATCCCATAGGCCACCGGAGGCTCTATCACCAACTGATATAAAGATATGAAGTAAGTTTATACATACACAGACACATAGTGATCCTAGTCGATCACCAACTGATTCCTGATCGAGTTAGATCACTATGTGTCTGTGTATGTATAAACCTACTTCATGTATTTGTCATGTTGGCCATTGCTTGATTCAGATGATCTTTGTTTGCTGCTCCTGCAGCAAAGATGTCACTTTCCTCTGAAATATATGGAGAGCTCCATCTGTATCTATTTCTGAGCTGAAAACACTCCGGTGTTGCTTGATCGCTGCCCGGCAGGGTGCCTCTCCCCGCTGCAACTCTCCTCCGCAGTCCTTGACAAGGAACATGGTGCATTTTTATAAGGCGGTTGATGCTACAAGGTTACGGTCCCCGAAGCCTTCAGGAAACTGCTGAGAGAGGGGGGAAAAATGTCCAATTTGGAGCGTGGCTCCGTCGCTTTCGCAGACTTAGCAGCTGCATTCACTTTTAATGAGGCCCCGGATCCTAAGAGTCTTTGGCGCGCTAATGGGAGCGCTGAATTTTTAATCTCTTTATGCATGCGGTGGATGCAACACATAGGTAACGGGCACGTTCCCCAGGAAAAGGAAAGGAAATCTGAATTTTCTACAAAGCGTCTTTGGAAGAGCCTATTGTGGCCTGAGCTTTTGGCTCTCGAGCAAAACCCAAAGGTATCAAGCATATTTCAAACGACTGAATGAATATGCATCGAAGGCAGGCAGGCGGAGGCAGAAGGAGCCTGGATTCTTCATCAAAGGGAACGGAATCCAATGGTCAACCTTGACGTTTGCGGTCAAACAAGATGCAGTTTTTGCAGGCTCAATGTTGCCTTAGTGGGACTCTGTGTCAAATCATAAGAATGTGACCAACCCTCCAGCAATGCTTTCCTTGCGACGAAAGGACCAAAAGGTGAGCGTCCATCCGAAATGCCAGAACGTGGCCTTTCTATCTCGGGCATGCAGGCATTAACCCCGGGAAAACAGGGCAGCGTGCAAAGTGCAAAAAGCAACGGCGAAAAGGAACTGAGCAAATCTGACGATTGCCTCGCTGGCCCTACTTCGACCTTTATATCTCCCAAAGGGAAATGCGGGTGGCATTTCTGATATGCATTGCTATACAAACACGCGCGCGCTTAGGCACAAATATGCATCCAGAGAAGGGCAACTAAAACGACAAAAGGATTGGAAACCAAACCTTATGAGCAGCTAAAAATGCCGATACATCACACAGTCCTAGACCCTTGGGAAGTGTCTGACATGTGATCTAATACAACAGCCAGCAGAGTGTCTGCTGTGGACTCATCTTGTTGTGGTAATAATAATAATAATAATAATAATAATAATAATAATAATAATAACAACAATAATTGCAGACTGTGCAAGGAAACCGACGAAACCATTGACCATCTCCTCAGCTGCTGTAAGAAAATTGCACAGACAGACTACAAACAGAGGCACAACTATGTGGCCCAAATGATTCATTGGAACTTATGCCTCAAGTACCACCTCCCAGCAGTAAAGAACTGGTGGGATCACAAACCTGCAAAAGTATTGGAAAATGAACATGCAAAGATACTGTGGGATTTCCGAATCCAGACTGACAAAGTTCTGGAACACAACACACCAGACATCACAGTTGTGGAAAAGAAAAAGGTTTGGATCATTGATGTTGCCATCCCAGGTGACAGTCGCATTGACGAAAAATAACAGGAAAAACTCAGCCGCTATCAGGACCTCAAGATTGAACTGCAAAGATTCTGGCAGAAACCAGTGCAGGTGGTCCCGGTGGTGATCGGCACACTGGGTGCCATGCCAAAAGATCTCAGCCGGCATTTGGAAACTATAGACATTGACAAAATTACGATTTGCCAACTGCAAAAGGCCACCCTGCTGGGATCTGCGCGCATCATCCGAAAATACATCACACAGTCCTAGACACTTGGGAAGTGTTCGCCTTGTGATTTTGTGATATGAAATCCAGCATATCGATCTTGTTTGCTGTGTCATAATAAAGTAATAATAAAAAACTTTATTTATATCCCAATCCCTGATTGACTGGGAGGACTGGTGCATCTTTCATCATGCCATAGAATGGAAACTACAAAAAAGAGTCAAGTGCTTCCCTTATTTTTCTTGTTTTTATTCTATCACAACTGCTATGTTTTTTATAATTATTGTTTTATTCTGTTTTATGATACTGTGTATGCATTTCAATGTAATTATAGTCTATGATGTTGACCGGGCTCGTCCCCATGTAAGCCGCTCCAATGGGGAGATGGAAGCGGGGTACAAAAATAAAGTTGTTGTTGTTGTTGTTGTTGTTGTTGTTGTTGTTGTTGTTGTTATTGACACAACAATGTTGTATGACACAGCAAACAAGATAGACATGCTGGATTTCTAGTTTGTAGTGCGGTTTTCTTGTACTGATTGTTTGTCTGCTGTGCTTTGAGGAGTTTCTGATTTTTGACTTCAATCAAAGCAGGTTCTTCACTTTGCTTTACATATTCTGCCAGGGCATATTATTATTATTATTATTGACACAAAGACAAATTATGACACAGCAAACGAGGTATATATGCTGGATTTCGTATCACAAAATCACAAGTCGAACACTTCACAAGTGCTTAGGACTGTGTGATGATGATGATGATGATGATGATTATGATTATGATGATTTCCAATTTCTTGCCAAAAGGAAGTGCCCCATTGCCAAGGCATCACTTTAGAGAACCCAAAATGCACCCAATTCTAAAAGGAATAGGCAAGTCCAACCCAACAAGGATCTTCAATGGTTTAGGAGGGATTTGAAAGGAGAAGAAAATACAGAAGCTTTGCTACTTCTTGCGAGGTTCAGAAGGAGGGAAAATAGGAGTGCGGAGATTTGTCTTTATTGTTCGGAGACATGTTAAAAAGGGTGAAATCAGCCCGGCAGGCGGGAGAGATGTGCCGACGCAGCAGGCCAGGAGCCCAAGGTCTATTGCCAGGCCGAACTGCAGAATTGGAGAGATCCATCATCGTGTTTGTCTCCGGCTGATGGGCCATCGCAGAAACCTGGGATCGTAGATCAAGGCCTTGACAAAAAACCGGCCGGAAAACCAGATAACCATTTATCCTTTCAGCTCAGATTGGATCTTTCACCCACCTCTTGACCTATTGCTCACTTACAAACACAGTTGCATATTTGCAAAAACAAGGAGGAACTTTTTGCAAGGACTTTAAAGGGTCCAACTACGCTGTCGAATGAATGCATTTTGCATCACTTGAACTGCCATGGCTCAAGGCTGTGGAATCATGAAAGTCTGGTGAGACTTTTAATGCACTTGCAATGTAGAATTAATGCGGTTTGAGACTGCTTTAATTTCCATGGACCAATCCTCTGGGATCCTGGGAGCTGTCGTTTGGTGAGGCACTCTTGGGAAGGAAACACCTTGTCAAACTACAAGTCCCGTTATTCTACAGCATGGAGCCAGGGCAATGAAACCGGTGTCAAACTGAATTCATTCGACACTGTGGATGCATTCCTAGACTCCATAATATAGCAAGAATAAGGATTTGAACCTTTATCCAAGGCCTAGGGTGCATCTACACCACAGAATTAATGTGGTTTGGCACAGTGTTTATCAATGCGAAGGACTCCTGGGAGTTGTACTTTGACCGGAAAAACTCAAGACCTTGGGAAACTATAACTCCCAGGATCCCATAGCATTGAGCTATGGCTGTTAAAGTGGTACCAAACTGCATCCATTCCACAGTGTAGAGGGACACAGAGAAGGATCAAGATCTTGGAAAACTATAACTCTCAGAGAAGGATCAGGACTTTAGAAAACTATAACTCCCAGGATCTCATAAAATTGAACTATGGCTGTTAAAGTGGTACCAAACTGCATCCATTCCACAGTGTAGACGCACGCAGAGAAGGATCAAGACCTTGGAAAACTATAACTCCCAGAGAAGGGTCAGAACTTTGGAAAACTATAACTCCCAGGATCCCATAGAATTGAACTATGGCTGTTAAAGTGGTACCAAACTGCATCCATTCCACAGTGTAGACGCATGCATAGAAGGATCAAGACCTTAGAAAACCTTAACTCCCAGAGAAGGATCAAGACCTTGGAAAACTATAACTCCCAGGATCCCATAGCATTGAGATATGGCTGTCAAAATGTTACCAAACTTCATCAATTCCACAATGTAGACGCACGCAGTGAAGGCTCAAGACCTTGGAAAACTATAACGCCCAGGATCTCATAGCATTGAGTCACTGTGGTTAAAGTGGTACCAAACTGTATCCATTCCATGCGCCCAGATAAGTCTCAAGACCTTGGAAAACTACAATTCCCAGGGTCCTATATCATTGAGTCATGGCGGTTAATGATATAGGACCAAACTGCATCCTTTCAACAGTGTAGATGCACACAGATAAGTCTCAAGACCTTGTAAAACTAGAACTCCCAGGATCTCATAGCATTGAGTCACTGGTTAAAGTGGTCCTGAGCTGTATTTATTCCATGCACCCAGATATGTCTCAAGACCTTGGAAAACTACAATTCCCAGGGTCCTATATCATTGAGTCATGGCGGCAATAATAATAATAATAATAATAATAATAATAATAATAATAATAATAATAATAATAATAATTGTTCGACTTGTGATTTTGTGATACAAAATCCAGCATATCTGTCTTGTTTGCTGTGTCATACAATAAAATAATAATAATAATAATAATAATAATAATAATAAGTGTTCGACTTGTGATTTTGTGATACGAAATCCAGCATATCTGCCTTGTTTGCTGTGTCATAAAATAATAATAATAATAATAATAATAATAATAATAAGTGTTCAACTTGTGATTTTGTGATACGAAATCCAGCATATCTGTCTTGTTTGCTGTGTCATAAAATAACAACAACAACAATAATAATAATAAGTGTTCGACTTGTGATTTTGTGATATGAAATCCAGCATATCTGTCTTGTTTGCTGTGTCATAATAAAATAATAATAATAATAATAATAATAATAATAATAATAATAAGTGTTTGACTTGTGTTTTTGTGATATGAAATCCAGCATATCTGTCTTGTTTGCTGTATCATAATAAAATAATAATAATAATAATAATAATAATAATAATAAGTGTTCGACTTGTGATTTTGTGATACGAAATCCAGCATATCTGTCTTGTTTGCTGTGTCATAATAAAATAATAATAATAATTAAAAAAAACAACTTTATTTGTATTCTGCCCTATCTTATTTCCCCACGGGGTTACTGATATGGGACCAAACTGAGTTAATTCCACAGTGTAGATGCACTCAGGCCTAAAGTTTACAACCTCCTCTTTCCGCCAAGGTGATAAATCCCATTTAAAGTATGTTAATTCTCTCTTCCCTCCCTCCAAAAAATAAAGAAATAAAACGAAATAAACGGCTACTGTACTTCTTAAGAGATCTCTTCCAGCGATGAAGATTAATGGGAGCGCTTCTCGCTTTCGCATTATCTGATCTATTATCTGCTTCAGGTAGTCTTCAGTAACAGTATATAATATCTTGGTTTTTTTCCTCGTTGGACCCCCATTTCGTCGAGTTTGATAAATGAGAAAAACGAGCTGTGAAGTTTTCTTCCCCACCCCAAATTTTTTTTAAAAACTAGGGAAGACTTTGACGCCAAATATAGTTTTTTTTAAAAAAAGCCACCCTTTTCCCCACATTTAACTTTAATCAGCCAAATTGACTTTGCAGCTTGGTAATTGCGCTCGGCTAATCTCTTATTTCATTTACCGCGCCGCCAAAAGATTGGAAGCATGTTAAATCTAAGTAATTTTTCTAATTATAGGAGTGGAAGGAGGAGGCGGAGGCAGCGCGTTATGGAACATAATGGCTGTTGTAAGCAGAAGTTCTCCCAAGTGGGTTCTTAAGAGGATTTTAAGAGCTGGGGAGCGGGGTCCCAAAGGCCATCTAGTCCATCCCCATTCGGACATGCACAACTAAAACCATCCTGGAAGATGTCCATCCAAGCAGTCTTCAAGGACTTCCAAAAATAGCGAGTCCACTGTCCTTTGAGGCAGTCAGTAGAATAGATTCTAGAATTAGAACAGTCCCTACGGGCCATCTAATCCATTGGAAGGGGTCCCAAAGGCCATCTAGTCCATTGGAAAGGACCTCAAAGACGATCTCGTCCATTGAAAGGGACTTCTAAAGCCATCTAGTTCATTAAAAGAGACCTCAAAGACAATCTAGTCCATTGGAAGGGACCCCAAAGGCCATCTAGTCCATTAAAAGGAACTTCAAATGTTATCTAGTCCTTTGGAGGGGACTCCTAAGGCCATCTAGTCCATTGGAAGGGACCCCAAAAGCCATCTAGTTCCTTAAAAGAGACCTCAAAGGCATCTAACTATTGCAAGGGACCCCAAAGGCCATTTAGACAATTAAAAGGAACTCCAAAGGCCATCTAGTACATTGTAAGGGACCCCAAAGGCCATTTAATCCATTGGAAAGGACCCCCAAAGACATCTAGTCCATTGGAAGGGACTCCTAAGGCCATCTAGACCATTAAAAGAGACCTCAAGGACATCTAGCCATTGCAAGGAACCCCCAAAAACACATCTAGTCGATTGGAAAGGACCCCTAAGACCATCTAGTACATTAAAAGAGACCTCAAAGGCATCTAGCCATTGCAGGGACCTCAAAGGCCATCTTGACCATTAAAAGGAACCCCAAAAGCCATCTCCTCCATTGGTAGGTATCCCTAAGGCCATCTAGTCCATTGGAAGGGATTTGTAAAGCCATCTAGTCCATTGGAAAGGACCTCAAAGACGATCTAGTCCATTGGAAGGGGCTTCTAAAGCCATCTAGTCCATTAAAAGAGACCTCAAAGACAATCTAGTCCATTGGAAGGGACCCCAAATGCCATCTAGTCCAATAAAAGGAACTCCAAAGGCCATCTAATCCATTAGAAGGGACCCCAAAGGCCATCTAGACCACTAAAAGGAACTCCAAATGTTATCTAGTCCTTTGGAGGGGACTCCTAAAGCCATCTAGTCCATTAGAAGAGACTTCAAGGACATCTAGCCATTGCAAGGAACCTTCAAAAGCACATCTAGTCCATTGGAAAGGACTCCAAAGGCCATCTAGTCCATTGGAAAGGACCCCCAAGACCATCTAGTCCATTAAAAGAGACCTCAAAGGCATCTAGCCATTGCAGGGACCTCAGAGGCCATCTAGACCATTCAAAGGAACCCCAAAAGCCATCTCCTCCATTGGAAGCTATCCCTAAGGCCATCTAGTCCATTGGAAAGGATCTCAAAGGCCATCTATTCCATTGTAAGGGACCCCAAAGGCCATGTAGACCATTAAAAGGAACTCCAAAGGCCATTTACTACATTGTAAGGGACCGCAAAGGCCATTTAGTCCATTGGTAAGGACCTCAAAGACGATCTAGTAAATTGGAAGGGACTTCTAAAGCCATCTAGTCCATTAAAAGAGACCTCAAAGGCATCTAGCCATTGAAAGGGACCCCAAAGGCCATCTAGTCCATTAAAGGGAACTCCAAAGGCCATCTACTCCATTGGAAAGGACCTCAAAGACAATTTAGACCATTAAAAGAAACTCCAAAGGTCCTTTAGTCCATTGGAAGGGACTCCTAAGGCCATCTAGACCATTGAAAGAGACCTCAAAGGCATCTAGCCATTGCAGGGGCCTCAAAGGCCATCCAGACCATTAAAAGGAACCCCAAAAGCCATCTCCTCCATTGGAAGGTATCCCTAAGGCCATCTAGTCCATTAGAAAGGACCTCAAAGGCCATCTAGTCCATTGAAAGGGATTCCTAAGGCCATATAGTCCATTACAAGGGATTCCAAAGGCCATATAGTCCATTACAAGGGACTCCAAAGGCCATATAGTCAATTGGAAGGGACCCCAAAGGCTATTAAGAGGCCTCTGAAAACTCTGATTGGAAAAGACTGGAAAACACCCAACCAAAGCCAATTTGCAGTTATGTGAATCCCATCTACTTGCGAAAGCAGTCCCAGTGGGGTTTTGTGGTCTTCCTAGTCCGAAAAAAAAAAGAGTGGATTTCCCAGCGTTCTGCCAGCTGTGGGATACGCCGCATATGCTCCAACCCAAAGCATATGTATGAATAACTCTATGATAATGATAATTCATTGCAAGGGCCCTGCTTGGTCTCCTTGCCGCTGATGCCCTTCTGCGCCGGAGCCAAGCCTCACTTGGCGGAGAAGTAGCCAAGGGCCAAACGGATATTTTTCGGCGGAAGATAAATAGCCAGCGAGGGACCAGATCAGCACCTATCCACCTCCTCTGAGGAAGCGAAGGGATGATGGATGCTTCCCCGGCAGAGCCGCTGATATGAAGATGGATTGGGAAGCATAAATCCTCTTTTCTCCCGACCGTCAAGACTCAGGTTGGCTTCGCTGCCGATCAATAACCCAGACCTACGTGCCCTTTCATCGCATCCAATTTTGCTGTGGTTTCCGTGAGACATTGTTTTATTTAGAAAGGACTTCTATTACACCCAGAGAAGTTTGGTTACCAGTAGATCTAATAAAATTATTATTATTATTATTATTATTATTATTATTATTATTATTATTATTATTATTTACAACATTTATACCCTGCCCTTCTCACCCAAGGGGACTCAGGGCGGCTTACAAAAATTGGCAAAATTTAATGCCCAAAATGCAATCATAAAAACAAAACAATATAAACAGATCCATTAATAACATTGTTAGTAAACCTTAAAAACGTATATATAATTAATTCCATTCGTCCGAGATCCTCATGCTTCATTCTTAAATCAGGCCATGTCAACTTTGTCATTTACTCATCAAAAGCTTGGGCACAAGCTTATTATTATTATTATTATTATTATTATTATTATTATTATTATTATTATAGTTATAGTTATTGTTATTATTATTATTTAATATATCCAATATCCAACATCATCATCATCATCAATAATAATAATAATAGTAATAATAATAATAAATCATTATTGTTGTTGTTGTTGTTGTTGTTGTTATTTAATATATTCAATATCCATCATCATCATCATCATCATCATCATCATCATTATCCTGGCACATGTTCATGTGCAAAACACAGTGCATCTACACCATAGAATTAATGCAGTTTGGCCTCACTTTAACTCCCATGCCTCAGTGCTATGGAATCCTGCGAGTTAGAGTTTCCAAATGCCTTCAGCCTTCTATTATTATTATTATTATTATTATTATTATTATTATTATTATTATTATTATATCCTGTCAAATGTTCACACAGAGCATCTAAACTGTAGAATTGATACAGTTTGGCCTCACTTTGAGTAACATGTCTTAGTGCTATGGAAGCCTAGGAGTTATAGTTTCCCAAGTCCCTTAGCCTTCTATTATTATTATTATTATTATTATTATTATTATTATTATTATTATTATTATTTATTAGTGTCAAATGTTCATATAGTGTATCTACACTGTAGAATTAATGCAGTCTGACCTCATTTAAGTGCCATGGCTTAGTGCTATGAAAGCCTAGGAGTTATAGTTTCACAAGTCCTATGGAAGCCTAGGAGTTGGAGTTTCCCAAGTCCTTTAGCCTTCTATTATTATTATTATTATTATTATTATTATTATTATTATTATTATTATTATTATTATTATTATTTCTATGCTACCTTTCTCCCCATAGGAACTCAAGGCAGCTACCAAAGAGAAAACACCTAATAAAAGTTTCAATTAGGACAGATGCAATTACAAAAAAAAAAACCAAAACAATTAAACGTTTGTGAATGGATACAAACGTCAAAATACAATTGAAATGCATGAAATGCCATTTGGGTCTCAGCTATGTCCCTCGCCTTGGAAATTCGGGTCTTCCAAACGACTTTGGATTGCAACTCCCATCATCCTGAGCTGATTCAGAACTCTTAAGTGTTGCAGTCAATGAATACCTAGAAATCTGCAATTTTTCCTCCCATTTCTGGCATAAACTTTTTTATGGGCTGCCGTTTTATTTGATGAACTTATCGGCCCGTTACACTGTAATAAACCCGTCCGCCTTTACGATGCCTCCGGAGCCTTTGTTTCGCACCAAATTGCCTGGCTTTCTCTTGCACAATTCGCACTCACATAGAGCCATTCATCTGGCTACATGTTGTAATATTGCCATTTAATAAGGCTTTAAATTAATTGTCGCCCCGCTTTTGTCTGCTTTAACAGCTTTGTGTTGTCTAGCGGTAATTGCTTTGCCATTGTTCCAAGGAGTGCTTTAACTCTTTGTATTGTGCAGACGCAGGGCCGGAGTTCCTTGGCCTTTGCTCTGTGAATTATTATGATACTTATTGTTATTTATTGGATGCATGAGTAAGGAATTAGCCCATAAAAGCATAGAATTTTTTTATATGTTTACATGGTTTAAATGTATTTTGATATTGTATTTAATGCTGTATTTGGGCTTGGTCCCCATGTGAGCCGGCCCGAGTCCCTTCGGGGAGATGGGGCGGGATACAAAAATAAAGTTGTTATTATTTTATTTTATTATGACACAGCAAACAAGATAGACATGCTGGATTTCGTATCACAAACTCACAAGTCGAACACTTCCCAAGTGTCTAGGACTGTGTGATGTATTTTCAGATGATGCGTGCAGATCCCAGTCGGGTGGCTTTTTGCAGTTGCAGATATTATTATTATTATTATTATTATTATTATTATTATTATTATTATTATTCTTGAATGGGCCTTTTTTGGCCCCATCCACACCGCCATAGAATGCAGTTTCAAACTGCATTATATAATAGTCAGGCCCCTTCTAGGGCCCTTCCACACCGCTGAATAATATCCCACATTATCTGCTTTGAACTGGGATATATGGCAGTGTGGACTCAGATAACCCAGTTCAATGCCGATATCGTGAGTTATTCTGCCTTGATATTCTGGGTTATATGGCTGTGTGAAAGGGTCCCTACACTGCCATATAAAATCCAGACTATCTGCTTTGAACTGGATTATAGGAGTCTACACTGCCATATAATAATAATAATAATAATAATAATAATAATAATAATAATTATTATTATTATTATTATTATTATTATTATTATTATTACAACCGCAAGAAGGTGCTGTCAATCCATCTCCCTGTCAAAGAGCTTTGTTCATGAACTTCCTCCTTGATCGAATCGCCCAGATTTTTCTGGCATTTCCTTAAACTACCTCCCCGCTTTTAAGCAGTACCTATTTATCTACTCACTTTTTTTGCTTTCGAACCATTAGGTAGACGGAAGCTGGGCTAAAGGTCTGGAGGTCACCCTGACCTGGACTTTGAACTGTCAGCCTTTTGATTGACAAGATTTACTCCAGCTGGTGGTTTAACCTGATCATTATGAACCATGCGAAACCATAGCCTTGAGCCACGGCTGTTAAAGCGGTGCCAAACTGCATTAATTCCGCAGTGTAGGCGCACCCTTAGAAGCCGGGGAATCAAAGTCAACCCGTAGAGATGGGTGATAAAGTCACATTCAATAAGGAACCCATTTAATCCTCCTTGCTCTCTTTTAATTCACTGGAAGCTTTTCTTTCGTTCCCCATAATAGCTCCATTCTTCCCAAAGCAGCCGCCTGTGATCTTCCCTGATCTGAAAGAGGAGGAAAAAAAAACATTCCGAAATTATTCATAGAAATAGTCTCCTTTTGGCCAAGGGCCGGCGTGTGTGATTTGATGTAGAATTACGTCGGCGCTCATAAAACTTGAAATTGATTTGCAGTCTCTTTCGGCCCGTCTAGACAAGAACGAAGGCCGACACCGGTAACCTTCCAAATCATTGCTTTCGAAAAGGACAAAGTCTCCTGAAACCATTACTAGCTGGGTGCATTGATGCAGGGGAAAGCCATTCAATAGCATTGAATAGACCTTCATATACATTTCTTTTTCTTCTTTCTTTCCTTTCTCGTCCTTTCTATCATTCCTTTCCCCCTTTTCCCTTCTCTTTCTTCAACCAGCCTTTTCTCAGAGGTCACACTCTCTCAGCCTCAGAGAACTGATCTCATTAAATTGTTTCATTATAGAGTGAATGTCCTTGTTTTAGCCTTCAGGGCTGAGTTTCTTATTTTGTAAACTAATCCTTTCTATCTATATATCCCGCCCTCTTGTGGTCTCATTGCAGCGTTATATGCATAGATACCTCTAGCCAGTAGCTAATCCTTTCTATCTATACTGTATACCACCCCCTTATGTTCACATCTGAACATTGTATATCGCTATTCCTATAGCCAGTAGCTAATCCTTTCTATTTATATATTGCCCCCTTATGGTCTCATCTGAGAGTTGTATATCTTTATTCTTATAGCCAGTAGCTAATCCTTTCTATTTATATACTGCTTCCTTATGGTCACATCTGAACATTGTATATCTTTATTCCTATAGCCAGTAGCTAATCCTTTCTATTTATATATTGCCCCCTTATGGTCACATCTGAGCTTTGTATTCCTACATTCCTGTAGACCAGTAGCTAATCCTTTCTATTTATATATTTCCCCCTTATGGACTCATCTGAGCATTGCATGCATACATGTCTATAATTGAGTAGATAATCCTTTCTATCTATATACTGCCCTCTTATGGTCACATCTGAGAGTTGTATATCTTTATTCCTATAGCCAGTAGCTAATCCTTTCTATTTATATATTGGGTTGTTGTATGTTTTCCGGGCTATATGGCCATGTTTATATATTGCCCCCTTATGGTCTCATCTGAGCATTGCATGCATACATGCCTATAAGTCAATAGATAATCCTTTGTATTTATATACTGCCCCCTTATGGTCTTATCTGAGCCTTGCATGCATACATGCCTATAATTGAGTAGATAATCCTTTCTATCTATATACTGCCCCCTTATGGTCACATCTGAGAGTTGTATATCTTTATTCCTATAGCCAGTAGCTAATCCTTTCTATTTACATACTGCCCCCTTATGGTCACATCTGGGAGTTGTATATCTTTATTCCTATAGCCAGTAGCTAATCCTTTCTATCTATATACTGCCCTCTTATGGTCACATCTGAGCATTGTATTCCTACAGTCCTATAGACCGGTAGCTAATCCTTTCTATTTCATATTGCCCCCTTATGGTCTCATCTGAGCGTTGCATGCATGCACGCCTATAAGTCAAGAGATAATCCTTTCTATCTATATACAGCCACCTTATAGTCACATCTGAGTGTGTGTTGCATATCTACATTCCTATAGACCAGTAGCTAACCCTTTCTATTTCTATATTGCCCCCTTATGGTCTCATCTGAGCATTGCATGCATATATACCTATAAGTCAGTAGATAATCATTTCTATTATATATCTAAACTAGCTGTGCCCGGCCACACGTTGCTGTAGCATAGTCCTAAGTGGGTTTTTATTTGTGGAAGCAAGTATGACTGTTGTAATCTTGATTAGCATCAAATGGCCTTGCAGCTTCAAAGCCTGGTTGTTTCCTCCTTGGGGACTCCTTTGTTGGGAGGTGTTAGCTGGCCCTGATTGTTTCCTGTCTGGAATTCCCCTGTTTTCAGAGTGTGGTTCTTTATTTACTGTTCTGATTTTAGAGATTATATTGTTATGTATTATTATACCACTGTAATTTTTATATATTATATTTATATTTTTGTATTATTTACTTAGAACTGGATTATATGTGGCCCCTTCTACACAACTGTATAAAATCCACACCGAACTGGATTATATGGCAGTGGGGACCCAAGATAATCCAGTACAAAGCAGATACTGTGGATTATCTGCCTTAGCATTCTGGGTTATAGAGCTGTGTGGAAGGGCCTTGAATCTACACTGCCATATAATCCAATTAAAATCAGTATTTTATAGACAGTGTGGAAGAGGCCTAAATGAGGCCTAACTCTGCCTGTCCCCTGGGCTGAGTGGGTTGCTAGGAGACCAAGTGGGCGGAGCTTATCCTTTGAACTGGCAGCAATTGGATAAAAACAATTCTTCCTCTCCCTCTAATTAGGACTTTATTTTTCTTTTCTTTTTGTTGTATGAATGTAGAGGCATGGATGAGGCGTTGTGCTGCCAAGTTTAGTGTTTCTGGGATGTGTAGTTTTGTTGTTTTGTCCTAGGCCGAAATTTCATTACCCTTTTAAATATATAGATATAGTTTAGCGTCACTTGAACTGCCATGGCCTAATGCTAGGGCATCCTAGGAGTTGTAGTATGTCCTTGGCAAACGACAGCTCCTAGGATGTCATCAACTGGAGCTGTTCAAGCCAGTGCAAAAACTTTGCAAGCTCCAGTATTTCTTTTAAAGCAAATTCCAAAACCAAAGAGAGGGGTCAAGACACCCAAACGGTCCAGACCTTCCCCGCTGGCCACTAAAAAATTTAATTTTCCTCCCGCCATTCAGCTCCTTCCCATGCTAATCTACCTGTTCAGTGAGCTGAGGAGGAATTGATGGGAAACTGCTTTAGTTCCCTTGCCAAGTTTTTAGCTTTCTTTCACCAGAAGGAAGGAAATGTGTTTACGGCGAGTGAGATTGATCTATGGAGAGACGGCACTGGAAACGCTCATCACACCTCATTTTTGCTGCCGGGCTCCAAATAGACTCGATCATCTTCATAACAGGCTTTAAAAAAAAATGAGGATGAAATTGAAAAGATAAACACGCAGTCTGCCTACACTGTAGTTTTGGGTGCAGCTGCTATACTGTAGGATTAAGGCAGTTTGATACCACTTTAATTAGCTCGATGCTGTGCAATCCTGGGAGGTGTAGTTTGGCAATGCCCTGAATTGCCGGTGCATTAGCAAACTACAATTCCCAGGATGCCATCACTTGGTTAGATCTGCCATGTAAAGCAGTTTGAAACTGCATTCTATGGTTAGTGTAGACCCATATAATACAGTTTAACGGCATTGAACTGTGTTATATGTCAGTATGGATGTGCCATGGTCAGTATAGATCCATATAGTGACATTGAACTGCATTGAACTGCATTATATGTCAGTAAGGAATGTGCCATGGTCAATATAGATCCATATAGTGACATTGAACTGCATTGAACTGCATTATATGTCAGTCTGGATGTGCCATGGTCAGTATAGATCCATATATATGTCAGTATGGATGTGCCATGGTCAATATAGATCCATATAGTGTCATTGAACTGCATTGAACTGCATTAAATGGCAGTATGGATGTGCCATGGTCAGTATAGATCCATATAGTGCCATTAAGCTGCATTGCACTGCATTATATGGCAGTATGAATGTGCCATGGTCAGTATAGATCCATATGGTGCCATTGAACTGCACTGAACTGCATTATATGGCAGTATGGATGTGCCACGGTCAGTATGGATCCATGTAATGCCATTGAACTGCATTATATGGCAGTATAGATGTGCCATGGTCAATATAGATCCATGTAATGCCATTGAACTGCATTATATGTCAGTATGGTTGTGCCATGGTCAATATAGATCCATGTAATGCCATTGAACTGCATTATATGTCAGTATGGTTGTGCCATGGTCAGTATAGATCCATGTAATGCCATTGAACTGCATTATATGTCAGTATGGATGTGCCATGGTCAGTATAGATCCATGTAATGCCATTGAACTGCATTATATGGCAGTATGGATGTGCCATGGTCAGTATAGATCCATATAGTACCTTTGAACTGCATTATATGGCAATATGGATGTGCCATGGTCAATATAGATCCATATGGTGCCATTGAACTGCATTGAACTGCATTATATGGCAGTATGGATGTGCTATGGTCAGTATAGATCCATGTAATGCCATTGAACTGCATTATATGGCAGTATGGATGTGCCATGGTCAGTACAGATCCATATAGTGCCATTGAACTATATTGAACTGCATTATATGGCAGTATGGATGTGTCATGATCAGTATAGATCCATATAGTGCCACTGAACTGTATTGAACTGCATTATATGGCAATATGGATGTGCCATGGTCAGTATAGATCCATATGGTGCCATTGAACTGCATTGAACTGCATTATATCTCAGTATGGTTGTGCCATGGTCAGTATAGATCCATGTAATGCCATTAAACTGCATTATATGGCAATATGGATGTGCCATGGTCAGTACAGATCTATATAGTGTCACTGAACTGCATTATATGGCAGTATGGATGTGCCATGGTCAATATAGATCCATATAGTGCCATTGAACTGCATTATATGGCAATATGGATGTGCCATGGTCAGTATAGATCCATATAGTGCTGTTGAACTGTATTGAACTGCATTATATGGCAGTATGGATGTGCCATGGTCAGTATAGATCCATATAGTGCCTTGAACTGTATTGAACTGCATTATATGGCAATATGGATGTGCCATGGTCAGTATAGATCCATGAAATGCCATTAAACTGCATTATATGGCAGTATGGATGTGCCATAGTCAGTATAGATCCAAATAATGCCATTGAACTGCATTGAACTGCATTATATGGCAATACGGATGTACCATGGTCAATATAGATCCATGTAATGCCATTGAACTGCATTATATGGCAATATGGATGTGCCATGATCCTTATATATCCATATAATGCCATTGAACTGCAGTATATGCCGGTATAAATGTGCCGTGGTCAGTATAGACCCATATAGTGCCATTGAACCTCATAGAACTGTATTATCTAACAGTATGGATGTGCTGCATGCTATGTGTTGCAATTTTACTGCATGGTATGGGTCTACAATAACCATATCATGCAATTTCAAAATGCATAACAAGACAGTGTAGTTCCAGCCATTGACAGAAAAGGCTAAAGGCCTTACAAAACTGCAACTCCCAAGTTTCTATCGCATTGAGTCATGGCCGCGAAAGTGGTCTCGAACTGCATTCATCCTCCAGTGTAGATCTGCATGCGAACATCACATTTAGTGGAACCAACAGCCAGCTTGAAATACGACGCACTGTCTTGAAAAGAAGCCAGGGAAAAAGGATGGGAGAGGAGACGCTTTGATGCATGAGCTTTTGACAAGGGACTGTGTCGTTGTCAAGAAAAGATAACACGTCTTTGGCAGAAGGAAACAAACCGACCTTGTGGCCCAGACACGTTTTTTCACGCGCTTGGCTCGGCTTTCTATTTATCGCAATTCCGAACACAAATCGTATTTGCAGCCGGTGGCAGATGGGGTGTCAGTTGCATCCGCACTGTCAAATTAATACAGTTTGATACTGCTTGAAATGCCATTCTGGGAGTCAGTGGAGACCAGGCATGGGCAAACTTGGGCCCTCCGGGTGTTTTGGATTCCAACTCCCACAATTCCTAACAGCCTACTGGCTGTAAACACACACAATGCAGTTCAAACTGGGTCTATATACTGACCATATAATGCAGTTCCAATGACAACTAGCTGTGCCCGGCCACGCATTGCTGTGGTGTAGTCTGCTGGTTTTGAAAAAAAATTAATGGGGAAGTGGTAATATTTAATATATGTTATATGTCATGAAATATATTATATATGGGTATAAATGAGAAGGAAGGAAGGAAGGAAAGAAAGAAGGAAAGAAGAAAGGAAGGAGAGCTAAATTTTGGAGACACCATTCAAAAATATTAAGGCCTGCAATGACTAACTACCGGCTTGCTGAACTGTAATTAATAGTTCCTAATGAGAGGTAAAATAGTTGAACCTTCTGGTGAACTGTGTTTTTGAGTGAATTATTATTATTATTATTATTATTATTATTATTATTATTATTATTATTATTTTATCTCCCCAACGGGGACTCGGAGCGGCTCACATATCATACAATCATATAATATCATAAAATCAATAGTTAAGACATCAAAGAATGCATTTAAAAACAAATTAACAAGTCATGATTTAAAATAGACATAGCGTATATCCTCACGTATAAGCCGACCCAAATATAAGCCGAGGCACCTAATTTTACCACAAACAAACTGGGAAAACATTGACTCCAGTATAAGCCGAGGGTGGTAAATTTCAAAAATAAAAATAGATACCAATAAAATTACATTAATTGAGGCATCAGTAGGTTAAATGTTTTTGAATAACTACATCAAGCTCTAATTTAAGATAAGATTGTCCAACTCTGATTAAATCATTGTTCTCATCTTCTTCATTGTAAATGTGCTTATGTATCCTTTTAATAATAATAGAGTAAAATAATACTTGTAATAATAATAATAATAAATACAGGAAAATAATACATGTAACAATAAATAGAGTAAAATATTAAATGCAATAATAATAATAAGATCAGAGTGAAATAATAAATGTATTAATAATAATAAAATAGAGTAAAATAAATGTAATAGTAGCAACAATAATAGAGAAAAATAATAAATGTAATAATAATGTAACAATAAATAGAGTAAAATATTAAATGCAATAATAATAATAAGATCAGAGTGAAATAATAAATGTATTAATAATAATAATAAAATAGAGTAAAATAAATGTAATAGTAGCAACAATAATAGAGAAAAATAATAAATGTAATAATACCAATAATAATAGAGAAAAACAATAAATGTACCATATATTCTCAAGTATAAGCTGACCCGAATATAAGCCAACCAGGACCCTCACCTGAGTATAAACCGAGGGGGGCTTTTTCAGTCTTAAAAAAAGGGCTGGAAAACTAGGCTTATACTCGAGTATATACAGTAATTAAAATATTAAACAATCATCCAAGGACATACCTTGGATGTGTTGGTGTGTTGTGGCCAAATTTGGTGGCGTTTGGTCCAATGGTTTTGTTGTTAACTTGGTCCTAATTATGCACAGAACATTTATATATATATAGATGTCAATCCAGGCATATAAGGCTGCATTTCGGTTGAGAAAAAAACACCTACTTTCAGCTTGAATAAATAGTCACAAATACAGAATGTGTGCATTTTGTGGTGCCAAAAATACATCAAAGGATTGGAACATGGAAAGCTAGCATCCACGGAGTTAATCTTCTCTTGGAGAGTGAGGATTTGGTGCCTGCTTCGCTTCGGGTCTTTTCCTCATTTGTTTTCACACTAATGGGCAGGCTATAACAGCCACCACCTGTTCCTACCTGTACTTTCAAAATTTTGGATTCGTCCCACCTTCGGAAGGCTTTGCCCAATTGCCCTCAAGGGACAGGAAAATGGAACGGACATCCACAGTCTACTTGCATCCAAGGAACAATGGGTTGTCTTCCAAAATGTGTCTGACAACAATTCATGATAGAGATGGACAAGTGATAAGGTGTCCACAACAGTCCAAGGTTTGGAAGCCAAGCATCCTTCTGAGGACATTTGGAGGCGTTTAGCCAGAAGAAGCGGAGGTCAATGAGAGCCATGTTTAAATATTAGGAAGGATTTTGAAAAGGAGTCTAAGACACAGTGAGGGGGTGGATTCAAATTGCAGGAATATGAAGAAATAATAATAATAATAATAATAATAATAATAATAATAATAATAATAATAATAATTTGAAGTCAAAAATCAGAAACTCCTCAAAGCACAGCAGACAAAAAACCAGTACAAGAAAACCGCACTACAAACTAGAGCTGACAGCTGGCACAACAAAACATTACATTGAAAGTTCCTTGACAAAATTGAAGGAAAAGCTGACAAGGAGAAGACCTGGCTCTGGCTCACGAATGGGACCCTGAAGAAGGAGACAGAAGGCCTGATCCTTGCAGCCCAGGAGCAAGCCATCAGGATCTGTGTGCATCATCCGAAAATACATCACACACTTGGGAAGTGTTCAACTTGTGATTTTGTGATATGAAATCCAGCATGTCTATCTTGTTTGCTGTGTCATACAATATAATAATAATAATAATAATAATAATAATAATAATAATAATAATAACAACAATACATCACACAGTCCTAGACACTTGGGAAGTGTTTGACTTGTGATTTTGTGATACGAAATCCAGCATATCTAACTTGTTTGCTGTGTCATACAATATAATAATAATAATAATAATAATAATAATAATAATAATAATAATAATAATAACTTTATTTATATACTGCTCCATCTCCTCAAGAGGACTCAAGCCAGT
Organism: Anolis carolinensis; assembly: GCF_035594765.1. NCBI lineage: Eukaryota > Metazoa > Chordata > Lepidosauria > Squamata > Anolidae > Anolis > Anolis carolinensis. The sequence continues at coordinate 6,672,067 of NW_026943824.1, forward strand.
TTCCAACACGAACATAAAAAACATTCAGTTGTCAAAAAAAGCACCATACAACAAAGTCAAACATTGTAAACATAATAAACAACATCATAAGACAAATCAATTCTATTAAAAACAGACGTAAAATTACAAATCCAAATCAATATACTCCATCAAGGATTCAAATTTCTTGACATCCTTGATATTAAGCGCCATTCAGCCATGGAATGTGCTTGTCTTGGAATCCAGTGGAGTCTCCTTCTCGAAAGACTTTAAAGCAGAGGCTTGATGGCCATCTGCCGGGAGGGCTTTGATTGTGTCTTCCTTTATGGCAGAAGGGCGTTGGACTGGATGGCCTTTGGGATCCAAAGCCTTGTTGTGTTGCTTAAAGCAGTGTCAAAACTGTACACGTTTACAGTGTACGCAGCTGGAAACCCACTCCTGAAACATTGCCCAAACCTCCTGCTTTTAGCCTGTGCATTAAAGATATCATAATTTCTGCTATTGTCTCCAGTGCATCTTTTATGGGGCCATTTCAATTTGGCCGAGAGAAAGAGCTCGGTGTCAGCAGAATCCAATGTAGGTTTGATGTGTTTTGGGCCCCAAACGTTGCTTTCCAGCCCAAGAAATGCAAAATGGATTAAAATAGAAACATTCGGTGCGATTTGTGCGTGAGTTTTATCGCGGAAATATCTTTGTCCGTGAAATCCCCAATCGTTTGGATCAACAATACCAAAGGAGAATTAATTCAGTTTGAGTCCTGGGAGGTGTCGTTTGCCAAGGTCTTCTCTGCCCCAAAGTGCCAACCTACAACTCCCAGGATCCCATAGCAGTGGGGGGCCAAACTGCATTAACTCTACTGTGTGTACATATACACAAAGATGCCATCTTCTTCCCGTTTCCGCTCGGTTTTCGGACATGTGCCAGAGTCCCGAAATGTCGCTTCTCGGCCAGATATTTTGTGGTGTTTGCGAGCGATTGGATTTGACAGGAATAAAGACGTGCGACTAAAATACTTTTGTGTTTCTGGAAATCTATCAGAGCCGATAAATGTCACCCAGAGCTTGGCTGTTGGCATGGCTTTTTCCCTCCTCCTTTTTTGGAGTTATTTTCCCCCCTTGGTGCGGATTGTCAAGAATAACATTGGGCCCTGAAGGGAGGAATCCAAAGGCCATCTGGTCTTGTTATTCCTCGCAATCTCTGGACTTTGGGGTGGCGACAAAGCCTTGTTTAACCTCGCGTTTTTAATAATTGTTCCTTTGGTTTCAACAGCGAGATGGAGAACAAGGCGAGCAAGGAAAGATATGGGATGGACTCCAAGAAAAACAACATAGGGGTGATGTTTAACCTCGTCTCTATTGGGACTTTTGGAAACATGGTGTAAAGAACTCAAGCAGGGGGGAATCTTTTTATCCCACCGCTGCCAACAATTTGTGGAGATCTCAGGCAGAGGGGAATCTTTTTTCCCTTTTTCTGTTTTTTTTTTCCACTTTAGATGGTAGCGTAACTTAGTTTAGAATATGTGTGACAGAGGCTTGGATGCTGAAGAACTTAACTTGCTTAATTTGACACAGCGAGAGATCTGAGCTTCCCTGGTTTCCCTAACCTGGAACCAGTGTCTTCCCTGTGACTCAGATCACAGACTAGACTGTTTTTAAAACATTCCCTCCTTTTCCTCCAAACGGCAGTTGGCTCCGCCCTCGTTACTATGGCAACCTGCCTCAGAATGCTGAGCTGGCTACCATCCCCCACGCACTGGTAACTAATACTTACCCTTTTAAACATAGTTAAACATGACTTTTAAAACGAAATTAAACATGACATCTATAAATCAAAATAAAAACACACTTCTTTACACATGGGCTTTCATTTTGCGGACAGATCCAGCTCTATTCAATATATGAAGAAGCAAGATCAAACTAAGACCAGAACTATTTATTAGGGAGTTAATACACGAAGATGTCAAACTATAAAGGGCTACATTACATGATTCAACCTCCCTTTGTATGGAGAATCGAATGGCTCAATGCTATTGAAAATGAGATTCAGCTACACGAGCGGGCTGAGAGTCTGGTGTCCAGTGTGCTCAGCATCCTTCCACAAAGCCGCATAACCCAGGATATCAAGGCAGAAAATCTCACAATATCTGCTTTGAATTGGATCAATATAACTGCCATATATTCCAATTCAAAACAGAAAATGTGGGATTTTCTGCCTTGATATTCTGGGTTATATAGCGGTGTGGAAGAGGCCTCGGCTACCTCGAAAACTAAATCAACAAGCAAGCTGGAGTTGAAGGCATCAGGACTAGAGGCTTATTACAGTAGAGTCTCACTTATCCAAGTTAAATGGGCCGGCAGAAGCTTGGGTAAGCGAATATCTTGGATAATAAGGAGGGATTAAGGAAAAGCCTATTAAACATCAAATTAGGTTATGATTTTACAAATTAAGCACCAAAACTTCATGTTATACAACAAATTTGACAGAAAAAGTAGTTCAATACGCAGTAATGTTATGTTGTAATTACTGTATTTACGAATTTAGCACCAAAATATCACAATATATTGAAAACATTGACTACAAAAATGGCTTGGATAATCCAGAAGTTTGGATAAGCGAGGCTTGGATAAGTGAGACTCTACTGTGTGTGTGTATATATATATATATATATAATATATATATATATATATATATATATATATACACATACATACATACATACTAGCTGTGCCCGGCCACGCGTTGCTGTGGCAAAATGGTGGTGGTATTGGTTAAAAATTGTTGTGTAATTTTTATGTGATGTTATTTGCAATTTTTTATTAATTTTATTGTAAGTTATATTTTTATTTATTATATTTTATTATTTTCTTGTATTATTTTTAGTTATTTTCTGTTATTATAGTATTTTATTGTATTAATTTTTAGTGTTTTTTATTTATTTTTTATTGGGTTGCTAGGAGACCAAGTTGGAGGAGCTTAGCCTTCTAACTGGCAGCAATTAGATAAAAGCAATTATTCCTCTCTCTCTAATTAGGACTTTATTTTTTCTTTTCTTTTTGTTGTATCAACCTAGAGGCGTGGATGATGGGTTGTGTCGTCAAATTTCGAGGTTGGGGGGCCTGTAGTTTTGTTGTTTTGTGGGTCGCCGTGATGCCATCACTCTTTTATATATATAGATACACACACACACACACACATATATATATATGGAGGCACTCCTTTTTCTTTCTTTTATTATAAAGAAGATGATGATTTTGGTCTCCATCTTCTTGGAAACCACAACATGTCTCCAGGATCAGGAGCCAAGCAAACGTCAAAAGACTAACATGACAGAAATCCCTCTGCAAATATTGGCAAACGCACCGCATATTGATGTTCCAGCTTGGCACGCGGCGGAAAAAAATATTATCTGTCCGGACGGCGGAGTTGGAAATGCGGAAAGCAATCAAAACATGTTTGTTCTGGGGGTTCATCTTGGAGATCTGCCTCGGCGCTTCAACACCGTCGGAGACAAGGAAGGCAGCCATTAAGTGCCTTGACTCCGAAGCAGTCGAGTCCCACCGAATCAATGGGATTTTCTTACAGGTTGACTTCTCAACCCAATATTGATCCAAAGAGTCTACTGTATTTGAGACTCCTTCAGTTTACAGGTCCAGATACACTAAGGCCAGACTGATAAACTCCTGGGTTCAAATCTCCACTTGGTGTGGGTGGCGCCATCCCTTATTTGGCAGAGAAGGCTACAGGCTTTGTAAAACTACAACTCCCAGGATGTGTGTTATAGTTCACCCATCTGCGTTATCAAAAAATTGACACCCCCTCCCAAAAGACAGACTCAACACAAGTTCCAAAACCATATATGAAGTTTGTCATATTTTTTACACTATATGAAGTTGGACAATATCGAAATACAGTAGAGTCTCACTTATCCAACGTTCTGGATTATCCAACGCATTTTTGTAGTCAATGTTTTCAATACATCGTGATATTTTGGTGCTAAATTCATAAATCCAGTAATTACTACATAGCATTGCTGCGTATTGAACTACTTTTTCTATCAAATTGGTTGTATAACATGATGTTTTGGTGCTTAATTTGTAAAATCATAACCTAATTTAATGTTTAACAGGCTTTTCCTTAATCCCTCCTTATTATCCAAGATATTCACTTATCCAAGCTCCTGCCGTCCTCTTTAGCTTGGATAAGTGAGACTCTACTGCTTCCGAAATCCTTCTCTCAATGTATCCAACCTTTGGCCCAAATCACTATAGGAAATGTTCAATCCACTATGCATTTCCGGAGGTTCAGCACCATGGATAGCTCTGGAATTGGTTCCAGGAACTTTGCTCTCCAATTGGAGTCGAAAACACCACTTGATTGACATACGAGAGCCATGGATGACACACTGGTGGGATTTTAGGATTGCCTTTTTGGGATAAAGCCTTCCGCAAACCTGCTTCCCAATTCCTTCTCTCAATTTATCCAACCTTTGGCCCAAAACACTAAAGGAAATGTTCAATCCACTCTGCATTTCCGGAGCTATCCATGGTGCTGAACCTCACCCGGGGAGCTTCAGCACCATGGATAGCTCCGGAAATAGTTCCAGGAGCTTTGTTCTCCAATTGGAATTGAAAACACTACTCGATCGACATACGAGAGCCATGGATGACACACTGGTGGGATTTTAGGATTGCCTTTTTGGGACAAAGCCTTCCGCAGACTTGCTTCCGAAATCCTTCTCTCAATTTATCCAACCTTTGGCCCAAATCACTATAGGAAATGTTCAATCCACTATGCATTTCCGGAGCTATCCATGGTGCTGAACCTCACCCGGGGAGGTTCAGCACCATGGATAGCTCCGGAAATGGTTCCAGGAGCTTTGCTCTCCAATTGAGGTCGAAAACACCGCTTGATTGACATATGAGAGCCATGGATGACACACTGGTGGGATTTTAGGGTTGCCTTTTTGGGATAAAGCCTTCCGCAGACCTGCTTCCCAAATCCTTCTCTCAATTTATCCAACCTTTGGCCCAAAACACTAAAGAAAATGGTCAATCCACTCTGCATTTCCAGAGCTATCCATGGTGCTGAACCTCATCATGGGAGATTCAGCACCATGGATAGCTCTGGAAATGGTTCCAGGAGCTTTGCTCTCCAATTGGAGTCGAAAACACCACTTGATTGACATACGAGAGCCATGGAGAACACACTGGTGGGATTTTAGGATTGCCATTTTGGGACAAAGCCTTCCACAGACCTGCTTCCGAAATCCTTTTCTCAATGTATCCAACCTTTGGCCCAAAGCACTAAAGGAAATGTTCAAACCATTCTGCATTTCCGGAGCTATCCATGGTGCTGAACCTCACCCGGGGAGGTTCAGTACCATGGATTGCTCCGGAAAGAGTTCCAGGAGCTTTGCTCTCCAATTGGAGTCAAAAACACCACTTGATTGACATACGAGAGCCATGGATGACACACTGGTGGGATTTTAGGATTGCCTTTTTGGGATAAAGATTTCCGCAGACCTGCTTTCTAAATCCTTCTCTCTATTTATCCAACCTTTGGCCCAAATCACTATAGGAAATGTTCAATCCACTCTGCATTTCCGGAGCTATCCATGGTGCTGAACATCACCCTGGGAAGTTCAGTACCATGGATAGCTCTGGAAATGGTTTCAGGAGTTTTGCTCTCCAATTGTAATTGAAAGCATGACTTGTTTGACATATGAGAGCCATGGATAACACACTGGCAGGATTTTAGGATTGCCTTTTTTGGGATAAAGCCTTCCGCAGAACTCCTTCTCTCAATTTATCCAACCTTTGGTCCACAAACCATCTTAAAAACCTTCCAGGAGCGACAATCTGACCAAGTCCATCAAGCTGAAAAACGCTCTCTGAGGAACACTGTCATCATTTATTGTCCCCGTGGTTTGGGGGATTTACGGCCCTCCATTTCTAGCCATTTATGCCCCCGCAGGGGTTGGTTGGGTTGGCGAAAGAAAGGAGGGAGGAGAGATTGCCGCTTTCTTTCCACAAAGAGAGTCAATTATCGGAATGTGTTTCAACAATATAATCCCCGCGCCCTGGGAGATGTTAAGTGCCTCCGAAACGTGGCGACGCTGGGAATCTTTGCCAAACGTAATGAAAACAATCCAAAGGAGGGGGATAAAAGAAGAATGGGTTCAGCCAAGGGAGGCTGATCCTCGACGTCTCTCGGGGTGCCAAGGTCTCGGTTTTGGAAAATCGCAAAAAATGTGCCTGTTTTCGGAAACGCCTCCCGGGAAGGAGACATCCGTATTGAGTGTCACCTACATAAAAGGGAGATTGAATTACATAGCAGAAGAGTGGACACAAATGTATAACTGTTTTGTAGAAGGTGACAGAAAAGAGAGCAAGAAGGCTATTCTTTTTGGACTGCTGCTCCCATCATCCCCAGCACTGAAGTCACCTATTGACTTTGGGTGGACCTCATGCATTGTGTCATGCATACGCAAAGATTGTTGAAGGCTTTCAGGGCCAGAATCACTGGGTTGCTGTGAGTTTTACGAACTGTATGGCCATGTTCCAGAAGCATTCTCTCCTGACGTTTCGCCACACCTCTATGGCAGGCATCCTCAGAGGTTGTGAGGTGTGTTGCAAACTAGGCAATTGGGCTTTTCAACAAGCATAATTTCCAACAGACCTCACAACCTCTGAGGATGCCTGCCATAGATGGGGCAAAACGTCAGGAGAGGAATGCTTCCGGAACATGGCCATAGGTAAAGGTTTCCCCCTGACGTTAAGTCCAGTCGTATCCGACTCTGGGGGTTGGTGCTTGTAATGAAGTACTGATATTGGTTTACAGATGTTATGTTTAATTGTGTGTTTATGTTTTAAAAGGGTAAGTATTACAGTTATTGCGTCTCAGCACTTAGAGGCTGGTTGCCATGGAGAAGTGGGCGGAGCCAACTGCCGTTTAGTTGAAGAAGTGCAGAGTTTTAAAAAAGAAGGGCAGTCTGTGCTCTGATGAGTCACAGGAAAGATTGACTCCAGGTTGAAGGGATCAAGGAGACTCAATTGTTCATTTTGAGTGGGTTTTAAATAAGTTTGGTGACTTATTTAATGTAGTCTGTGTCCTGGTAAGGAACAGAGAATCTGTGATAGTATATCACAGGGGGTGACTGTGGTTTGAAGTCACTGGATAGTCCAAGTTTCAGACTTTGGGAACCAATCCCAGCTGGACTCACAGAGATCCATTGAAATAACGGTTTAAAAGTGGCAGAGGAAGGAAGTTTTCACTACTTTAAGTAAAAGAAGTGATACTTTAGAGAGTTGATTCATTTCATTCTAGTAGTGTAACTGTTAATAAGAATACCCCTAAGTGAGAAACAACATTGTAACCACTAAGCTCTGTGCCTGAGTAAACTTGTTATTGTTCTTCCAACTTCTAAGCCTTTGTCAGATATATTCTAAACCAAGTTACGCTACCCTTTAAAGTAAAAGTAAACATCTCCCCGCATCTTTGGTGGTCTGCATCTTTTAAATTGGTGTTAGTCTTTATACATTCGTTACAGTGCTCATCTCCATTTCTAGGCTGAAGAGCCGGCGTTGTCTGTAGACACCTCCAAGGTCATGTAGCCATTGGCATGACTGCATGGAGCACCGTTACCTTCCCACCGGAGCTGTACCTATTGAGCTACTCACATTGGCATGTTTTCGAACTGCTAGGTTGGCAGGAGCTGGGGCTAACAGCGGGTGCCCGTTCCGCTCCCGGGGATTTGAACCTGGGACCTTTTGGTCTGCAAGTTCAGCAGCTCAGCGCTTTAGCACACTGTGCCACCAGGGGCCATACAGCCCGGAAAACTCACAGCAACCCAAAGAATTGTGGTTTTGCCAGTCAGAGTCCTGATCACATTCATAGGCCTCCTGGGTTTCTTTTCGGATCATGGATGGGGGATGCTGGGATTGATAGTCTAAATAGGCCTCTTTCCTGTGTCTCCAATCTGTTATCGACTTAAGGCAACCCGATGAATTTTACATTGATTTTTCTTAGACAAGCCCTACTTGCCAAATACAGGCAGGAAGCCAACTCTTTCCTTTTTTGTTTGATTTCTTTGCCAGCAGTTTTAAAAAAGGACGATAAAAAGCTTCATAAGACAGTTACTGCCTATTAAAGACTCTGGAAGAAAGGCAAGCCGTGAAAGTGGCACAGCCGCATATGTTTGTACTACAAATCCCATCATTCCCCGCCTTGCGATCAATAATGCAGGGATTGGCAGCTGAAGTATCTCCTCCAAGGCCTGAGGGGGAAAATCTGCTTCGAAAAGGGTGTTTTTTTCCCCCTCCTTCCGTATGAAAATGAGAACACGAGCCATTCCCAGTCGCGCCATATATTTCTGGGATGCAAATGCTCGGTTATTTCCTGCTCGCTTGCAAGGGACAAATAATTAAAGTCGCTTTCTCCCTGCTGTGGCGGAAAATGAATATTCTCCTTGCATTTGGACATTGCGCAGGAATTATTTCGAGAAGGGGAAGAAATGGAACGGGGGTATTTTTTTTTCCCCTCTGCCAAATATTTCTGCAAAAGAACAGATGCGCTTGTGCAGCAAGTCGTAATTTCTCTGCAGGGAACCGTATTTTCTGTGCAAAAAAAACAAGCAATTTTTGGAGGTGGAAAGGGGCTTGAGATAAACATTCTTGAGCAATGCTGCAGGTCAACAAAGATGTGTGTAAAGAATGGACATGTGGACAATTTCAACAGAAAGAAGGAAACGATGAAAAATAGACAAAATCTGGGTACCAGATTAAAAAAAAACTCTAAAATCAGGCTAGTAAATAAAGAAGAACACTCTGGAAATAGGGGAATTCCAAACAGGAAACAATCAGGGCCAGCTAACACCTCCCAACAAAAGGATTCCCCCAGGCAGGAATCAGCCAGGCCTTGAAGCTGCAAGCAGGGCTGGCCCAAGGAAATTTTTAAGTGTAGGCGAACAGAATGCCCGCCCCCCCCCCCCCCCCCCAAAAAAAAAAACAATCGGGCATCGAATTGTTGCCAGTTGTGAGGCCACCCTGAGCCCTCTTCGGGGTGAGTAGGGCGGGGACACAATTATGGGAAATAAATAAATAAATAAAATCAGGACAGTAAAAAAAGAACACTCAAAAACAGGGGAATTCCAGACATGAAACAATCAGGGCCGGCTAACACCTCCCAACAAAGGATCACCCCAGGCAGGAAGCAGCCAGGCTATGAAGCTGCAAGGCCATTCAAAGCTAATCAAGGTGGCTAACTGCAACATCCGCACTTGCCTCAGAGAGACAAAGTTCTTTGAGTTCTTTCTCCCAACCTTTACATTCCATAGATATACAAACCCTACTTACCCTACTTACCTAGGCAAGAAGTTAACAGACTTCTTGCCTAGTTTCCAACGGTCTGCGATGGTGGTGGCAGCGGGAGAAAGAGTGGAGCTGCCGAAAAAAGCGGTGCTGGCACTGGCGGCCGGGGTGGTGCGGGAATGGCGGGCCTACAAGGCTGGGCCCAGGCCAAAGTCGGGCCCAAGCCAGGCCAAAGGCCCGAAGGAGGAGGAGGCGGGGATGCGCAAGGGGGGGGGCTCAACTGCGCCCCTGGGATTATGGCGCCACAGGCAAGTGCCTAAATGGCCTCGCGGTTGAACTGCCCCTGGCTGCAAGGACATTCAATGCTAATCAAGGTGATTAATTGCAACACTCACACTTACCTCCAACAGGCAAGAGTTCTTTCTTTCTCCCACCCTGGACCTTATGCCACAGATATAGAAACCCCACTTGCCTAGTTTCGAACAAACCTCACAACCTCTGAGGAGGCCTGCCATAGATGTGGGCGAAACGTCAGGAGAGAATACTTCTAGAATATGGCCATACAGCCTGGAAAGCTCACAAGAACACAGTGATGAAAGGCTTCAACAACAGGATGAAGGAAAGGCTAGAAGCAGGGAGGGAGGGAGATTGGGAAGGAAGAAAGGAAAGAAAGAAAAGAAAGAGAGGGGAAGGAAAGGAAAGGGGGGAAAAATAAGGAAGGAAGGAAGGAAGGAAGGAAGGAAGGAAGGAAGGAAGGAAGGAAGGAAGGAAGGAAGGAAGGAAGGAAGGAAGAAGAAAAGGAAGGAAGGAAGGAAGGAAGGAAGGAAGGAAGGAAGGAAGGAAGGAAGGAAGGAAGGACAGAAAGAGAAGAAAGAAAGAAAGAAAGAAGAAGAGAAGAGAAGGAAAGAAAGAAAGAAAGAAAGAAAGAAAGAAAGAAAAAGAAAGAGGGAAGAAAAAGGAAAGGAAAGGGGGGAAAATAAGGAAGGAGGAAAAAGAAAGGAAGGAAAGAAGAAAAAGGAAGGAAGGAAGGAAGGAAGGAAGAAAAAAGAAAGGAAGGAAGGAAGGAAGGAAGGAAGAAAAAGGAAGGAAGGGAGGAAAGAAGAAAAAAGGAAGGAAGGAAGGAAGAAAGAAAGAAAAAAAGGAAGGGAGGAAGGAAGGAAGGAAAAAAAAGGAAGGAAGGAAGAAAAAAGGAAGGAAGGAAGGAAGGAAGGGAGTAAGGAAGGAAGAAAAAAGGAAGGAAGGGAAGGAAGGAAGGAAGGAAGGAAGGAAGGAAGGAAGGAAGGAAGGAAGGAAGAAAGAAAGAAAAAAAGGAAGAGAGGAAGGAAG
>NW_026943824.1:6714316-6764316 GCF_035594765.1 Anolis carolinensis
GACTCGGAAAGCTAATGTGCGCTTGACATTTTCTCGTAAATTATGGCTTACTTAAAATGTCTTTTTGACGGAGAGCTGACTCACGTTCTCAGGTTCTGCCTCTGGAGTTTTGCAGCCGAGCAGAAAATGCTGAACCTGACCAAGTTCAAAGAAGGAGCTTCGGCAAGATTAAGATGAAACAAGACGAGAGGGAGAGGATCCGGTTGGCCGGGAATATTTTGGCCTCCGTTGAAATGACAGGTCCAGGATGGGGGACACTTGTCTGCACATAAAAGGGATCTTGGAGTCTTAGTGGACCACAAAGTTGGACATGAGCCAACAGTGTGATGCAGCAGCTCAAAAAGGCCAATGTGATCCTAGGCACATAGTTTAATCAGAGCTGTTTGCTGTTCATTGCCAATGAGCCTCCGGGGAAATGCCGTCCTCTCCTTTGCACCGAACCCAAGGTGTGTTTGAGGCTGTGTTTGCATTTTATTTTTTATAATAATTTTTTATTAAAGTTTCTTTATCTGTACATACATAAAACTCAAAATAGAATGTGAAAGAGGAGCAGGGCACAGCTAGTATATATATATTAGACATGTCCCAAAAATCGTTTTGAATCGTATATCGGAATTATTTCGGATTGTTCCCGCTTTTTGATATGCATTCCGAGACATTGTCTCACAGCGCAACCAGCAATGTAATTTGAACCATTGTTGGCCCATTCTCTAATTGTCTCTTAATGTTTCATTAATTCCCCCCCCCCATTTTTTTAAAATATATTAAAAAATATATTTAAAAAATGGTTTTTGTTTCTGCAACCTACCTTGAATGGGAGCTTAGCGCAGCCTAACATGGCTGCCGCTCCCCGGCCAATCAGAAGCTTCCATGATGGACGCAAAGAGTTTTGTTGCTGGTTCTTTCTCTTAGCAAGGGAATTTCTAGTTTTCAAAGTATCTTTGCACAACTTGCAAGGGCATTGCAAATTTGATGAGGATTGCTCAAGAAATGAGGGTGGGAGAGCCCTGTAAAAGTCCCCCCCTTCAGATTCCTTTTTTTTTTTTTTGGCGATTGCGCATGCGCGTCTGCCATTTTAGAAACATTTAGAATCATTATGAATTTTCGGAAATATCCGAAATTTTTGGGTGAAAAAATCAGAAATACTTTCTATATCGAAGGACCAGCGCCCCCTACTTTAGAAACGAGAATTGAAACATTTTTTTCTCTGATCGGACATGCCTAGGAAGGAGTATAGTTGGGAAGGGAAGTAGGGAATTTGACATCAAGGTGAAAAAAGAGAGAAGGACTCGATAGGGAAAGTCTTTTCGGTCTTCAGTTTTCTATTCTTTGCGGTCATAACAACCCTTTTTGTTTAATTTCCTTTACTTTTTGGTCTCTTTCGTTCTTTCAATTCACAGGTCTTCCTTTTGTTTATTTCTCCTTTGCCTTTGTCTTGTATTCTTCGTATTTCCGCCAATCAGTCCTTTTTATCAAATTTCCTCTGTTTGTCTTCATCAGATAGGTTAACTTGTCCATATCATAAATTTCGTTCAGTTTCTCTAGCCATAAGTCTTTTGTAGGGATTTCTTCTTATTTCCAGTACAGTAGAGTCTCACTTATCCAACATTCGCTTATCCAATGTTCTGGATTATCCAACGCATTTTTTAATATTTAATATTTGTTAATACATTTTAAAATAATTTTTAACTGATTTATATTGCACTGTATAATTTTTATATATGCATTTTATTGTAAGCCGCCCTGAGTCCCCTGTTGAGTGAGAAGGGCGGGATATAAATATTGTAATAAATAAAAAAAATAATTTTTTGTAGTCAATGTTTTGAATAGATCGTGATTTTTTGGTGCTAAATTCATAAATACAGCAATTACTACATAGCATTACTGCGTATTGAACTACTTTTTCTGTCAAATTTGTTGTGTAACATGATGTTTTGGTGCTTAATTTGTAAAATCATAACCTAATTTGATGTTTAATAGGCTTCTCCTTAACCTCTCCTTATTATCCAACATATTAACTTATTCTGCCGGCCCATTTAGGTTGGGTAAGTAAGACTCTACTGTATTTGGCGAAAGTTATTCTCGCAACTGTCGATATTTATGTAAACAAGGTATCTTCATTCTGGTTAAAATGTATTATATTGTCTGTTAATCCTAGTAGGTAGAATTCTGGTTTCATTGGGAAAGATTTTTGCAATATCTTTTGTGTTTCTTCGTGTATTTTTATCCAAAAATTAGTTGTTTCCGGGCAAGTCCACCAAGCATGAAAATAAGTCCCTTCTTGTTTTTTACATTACCAACATTTGTTATGGGTATTTTTATACATTACTAGCTTGGGGACCCGGCGGTGCCCGGGTAATTAGTAGAGGGCATTGAGTTGTTTTGGATATTATGAATGGGCCCATTGCTTCAGATCTGTGGCCGATAGGGTTTGCAATGGTGATTTGGGTGAAGGTACTGCAAATCCCATAATCCTTGGTCCATCCTCCCGAAAACTACTGCAGGGTGTAAAGTGTGTCATTTGGGATTTGTGTACCGAGTTTGGTTCAGTTCTGTCATTTCTGGCAGTAGCAGTGGTCTCAGGAAGTGAGTGAACGTACTGTAAATCCCATCATCCATGGTCCATTATCCTGAAACCACAGCAGGATGTAAAGTGGTTGAAAGGGAGTATGTGTGCCAAGTTTGGTCTTTATCAGTCATTGGTGTGGGTTGCTGTGGTCTCAGGAAGTGAGTGAACATATTGTAAATCCCATCATCCATGGTCCGTTGTGCCTCAAATCGCAGCAGGACATAAAGTGGATAATTGTGGGTATGTGTGCCATGTTTGGTCTTGATCACTCATTGGAGTGTGTTGCAGTTATTTGTGGAAGTGTGTGAAGTTACTGTGAATCCCATCATCCCTGGTCCATTGTTCCCTCACATTGCAGGAGAATGTAAGTGCACCTTTGTATCAAGTTATGTACATGTTTGTCATTCATGGGCATCACAGTGATCTGTGGGAGGTAAATCGGGTGAAAGTACTGCAAATCCCATCATCCATGGTCCATACCCTCCACACCACACCAGGGTGTAAAGTGGGCCACATTGCATATCCTCCCCCCATTATTTATCCTCTAGACTGTCTGCTATCTTTTCCTTAGTTCCCTGTGGTTTTATTCTTATCCTTTTTCTTATCCTTTTCTCACCCCGAGTTTTAACTGAGTATTCGTGCGGCCTGCCCTGTTATATTGCTCTTTGGATTTTGTGTTGTACTGTATATGATTCTTTATTGTATTGTTGTAATTGTATTATGATATGTTGTTTTTATATTGTGTTATATTGTATTTTTCCCGGGCATGGCCCCATGTAAGTCGCCCCAAGTCCCCATTGGGGAGATGGTGGCGGGGTATAAATAAAGTTTTATTATTATTATTATTATTTGGTCCAGTTCAGTCATTCGTGAGCATCACAGTGGTCTGTGGGAAGCAAATTGAGTTAAGGAACTGCAAATCCCATAATCCTTGGTCCATCCTCCCCCCAAACAGTTGCAGCGTGTAAAGTGTGTCATTTGGGATATTTGTACTAAGTTTGGTTCAGTTCTGTCATTCATGGCAGTTGCAGTGGTCTGAAGAAGTGAGTGAAGGTACTGTAAGTCCCATCATCCTTGGTCCATCCTCCCCCAAACTGCTCCAGGATCTAAAGGGGGTCGTGGGGGTTTTGCCTGCCAAGTTTTGTCCAGTTACGTCACTGGGGGCATCACAGTGGTCTGTGGGAGTTGAAGCTATTGAAAGTACTGCAAATCCCATTATCCTTGGTCCATCCTCCCCCAAAGCGCACCAGGACGTAAAGTGGGTCATAGGGGTTAAGTGTGCCAAATTTGGTCCATGTCAGTGATTCCTGGTGATCATAGTGGCCAGTGATAGTGGGGGCCAATCAGAAAGCTGCCACATACACTGTTGTCCGCTGCACACATACCCACATACATACAAACACTGACTTTTATAATATACTAGCTTTATTTTTCTTTTTGTTGTATGAACATAGAGGCGTGGATGAGAGGTTGTGCTGTCAATTTTCGAGGTTGTGGGGCGTTTAGTTTAGTTGTTTTGTCCGGTGCCGGGATTCCATTACACTTTTATATATATAGATATAAATTTCTATATATTTTTTTCATCAACGGAGCAAGCTAGAAGATTCTGCAGAATGTGGGAAGGTGGGGAAAAAGGCCCCATCCCATCCACCTGAAATCCAGGGGATGGAAATGTATTGGAATCTAAGGCATGTATAAGTGTCCTTATGAAAGAAGCACCATTTGGGTGGGTTACAAGGCATCCGGTTTTAGGGTCTCTGTTTTGGCAAGACGAAAAAAGAGGGCTTTTTGCAACTTCAAAGCACACATCCGAGCCCGTTCTCCTCTCTTCGGATCAATGGGAAGATGTGTCTTGACACCAGAGACCGAGTAATGGGATCGCGCCTTTGCGGGCATTGTTTTTTGAGAGCCTTTCCATAAATATTGCAAGCTACAAAAGCCATAAAAAGCCTGTGCGGAAGATTAAGCGAGCGAGGAAATTAAAAGCATTGCGTAAAAAAAAACCCACAACGATACAAAGAGTTCAATGGAGGCTTTCGTTTGCTATTTGAAAGGATCTTTTTGAAAGATGGGAGATACGAGTCCTCTTAGACATTGGATCAAAGCTTTTGAGACCACATTGGCATTTGGTTGTGTATTTCGGTGTTGGAAGAAAAATAACCTTTGGGTGACACTTTCCATCCCCCACGTATTCCAGCTTTTCCAATTTCCAGGCAAATGAAGCTATTTAACGCCAGGCATAATGAGCGTTAGGGAAATACGTTCCATTTTTGGGGACGGAGGAGCACTTCAGTGCATTTTGCTTATAATTTACTATTTATCTTAATTATTTCCTAATTGCAGCAAAATTTGCATTTTAATAGATACTCCAATGATGGAGCTAGCATGCAGAGATATATATATATATATATATATATATATATATATATATATATATACACACACACACACACACACACACACACACACACACACATATACATACATACATACACACACACACACACTAGCTGTGCCCTGCCACGCGTTGCTGTGGCCAATTGGAATTGGACTGAATAGCCTCGCTATTTCAAAGTCTGGCTGCTTTCTATATAGGGGCCTTCTTCGTTGGGCTGGTTGAATGGGACGGAGTGGCCTGATGGTTTCCAAACCTGAGGGTGTTCCATGTAGGGGAAATCTTGGTTGGCCAGGTTGAAGAGCAGTGAATAGTCTCAGTGAAGCAGGTCCATTTTCGCGCAGGCGCACATGGATCGTGCTTTTCTTTGGGTTTTTTAGGCCCCGTGGAGGTTTGTGATGTGTAGTTTTTTTGTATGAACCTAGAGGCATGGATGAGGGGTTGTGCTGCCAAATTTTGAGGTTGTGAGGCATTTAGTTTTGTTGTTTTGTCCGAGGCCGTGATTCCATTACTCATATATATATATATACACATACATACACTAGCTGTGCCCGGCCACATGTTGCTGTGGCGTTGTCTGGTGGTGTTGGTGAGAAATTGTTGAGGTAGTGGTGGTATTGAATGTCTGTTGTATCGTTGTCTTTATGTTTAGTATGCATTTGGTTGTTTGTGTACTGTGAAAGTGGTGAGGGTAGAGGGGGTCTATGTCCCTGTGTAGTATTGTATAGTATTTATACGTTGTCCATGTGTTGTGAATGCTTGGATTGTGTCCTGCTGCATAGTAGAAAGGGTTGGGCTGGATGGCCCTTAGGGGTCTCTCCAAACTCTTGTGCCTGTCCCCTGGGCTGAGTAGGTTGCTAGGAGACCAAGTGTGGTGGAACTTAGCCTTGTAACTGGCAGCAGTTGGATAAAAAGAATTATTCCTCTCCCTGTAATTAGGAGTTTATTTTTCTTTTCTTTTTATTGTATCAACCTAGAGGCATGGATGATGGGTTGTGTTGTCAAATTTCGAGGTTGGGGGGGGGGGCTTTAGTTTTGTTGTTTTGTCCGCTGCCCTGATGCCATCACTCTTTTATATATATAGACTAGCTGTGCCCGGCCACGCGTTGCTGTGGCAAAGTGGTGGTGGTATTGGTTAAAAATTGTTGTGTAATTTTTATTTGATGTTATTTGCATTTTTTAATTAATTTTATTGTAAGTTATATTTTTATTTATTATATTTTATTATTTTCTTGTATTATTTTTAGTTATTTTCTGTTATTATAGTATTTTATTGTATCAATTCTTTAGTGTTTTTTATTATTTTTTATTGGGTTGCTAGGAGACCAAGTTGGAGGAGCTTAGCCTTCTAACTGGCAGCAATGGGATAAAAGCAATTATTCCTCTCTCTCTAATTAGGACTTTATTTTTCTTTTCTTTTTGTTGTATCAACCTAGAGGCGTGGATGATGGGTTGTGTTGTCAAATTTCGAGGTTGGGGGGCCTGTAGTTTTGTTGTTTTGTCCGCTGCCCTGATGCCATCACTCTTTTATATATATATAGAAGATATAGATATATATGGCTGTGTTTTGGAAACGAAATCTGCAACTTTATGAAGAAACTTTGGGAACCAAAGGAAGGGGTGACTTGTTTCTTTGATGCTTTTGGAAATGTTGAGAGAGAGGGGTTGGGGGAGGCTCTTTCCTTTCATGACGGAGAAGGCCCAAGACCTCTCCTTGACTCCTTGATAAAATGGGGATTTGCAGCCACCGTCTAACTTTCTGAGCCGTCTCTGCTTAATTCATCAGTTTATTTTCCCCTGTAAGGAGATAAGGCACTTTCCTGCGCGGCTCTAAAGCAGGATTTTCTCCAAACTTTGCCTTTTTATGAGTCTAATCACATATTTTTATGGCCGCTCCGCTGCATTGAATAACCTTCAGAAATTGGCGTCCTGCTCCCTCCAAAAAAATCAATCCCAACGAATTCAGCTGTGAGGATAAAGATTTACTGTTCCTTATCAAAGCTGTTTGATATTCTCCGAGACTTTCCGGCAAAGCGTCCTCCTGAGGTCCATCTCTCCCTGTCAAGAGTGTTAAGAGTATCTCTCCAAGGAGCAAATGACTGGATTTTCTCTTCTGAGTCCTGTTATAGTCGGATGTCCATCCTGAAGGTCTCCAGATGTTGGTGGACTTCAAGGCCCAGCGTTCCTCAACATTGTGTCGGTCAAGGATGCTGGGAGTAGTAGTCCATCGATCTCCATACATCTCTAGATGTTGGTGGACTTCTCCCCCCCAATATCAATGGTCACTCTCAGCAGTGACAGGGCAGAGTCAAAGCCCTCACAACAGATGGCCTTCTAGTCTATGCATAATAATAATAATGCCGTCCCAAAATATCTCAGCCAGCATTTGGAAACAATAGACATTGACAAAATCACGATCTGCCAACTGCAAAAGGCCACCCTGCTGGGATCTACGCGCATCATCCGAAAATACATCACACAGTCCTAGACACTTGGGAAGTGTTCGACTTGTAGTTTTGTGATACGAAATCTATCTTGTTTACTGTGTCATACAATATAATAACAATAATAATAATAATCTATATATATAAAAGAGTGATGGCATCATGGCGACCCACATAACAACAAAACTACAGGCCCCCCAACCTCGAAATTTGACAACACAACCCATCATCCACGCCTCTAGGTTAATACAACAAAAAGAAAAGAAAAAGAAAGTCCTAATTAGAGAGAGAGGAATAATTGCTTTTATCCAATTGCTGCCAGTTAGAAGGCTAAGCTCCTCCAACTTGGTCTCCTAGCAACCCAATAAAAAATAATTAAAAACACTAAAAATTAATACAATAAAATACTATAATAACAGAAAATAACTAAAAACAATACAAGAAAATAATAAAATATACAGTAGAGTCTCACTTATCCAAGCTAAACGGGCCGACAGAAGCTTGGATAAGCAAATATCTTGGATAATAAGGAGAGATTAAGGAAAAGCCTATTAAACATCAAATTAGGTTATGATTTTACAAATTAAGCACCAAAACTTCATGTTATACAACAAATTGGACAGAAAAAGTAGTTCAATACACAGTAATGTTATGTTGTAATTACTGTATTTATGAATTTAGCATCAAAATATCATGATATATTGAAAACATTGACGACAAAAATGGCTTGGATTATCCAGAGGCTTGGATAAGCGAGGCTTGGATAAGTGAGACTCTACTGTAATAAATAGAAATATAACTTACAATAAAATTAATAAAAAATTGCAAATAACGTCAAATAAAAATTAAACAACAATTTTTAACCAATACCACCACCACTTTGCCACAGCAACGCGTGGCCGGGCACAGCTAGTAATAAAATAATAATTATTATTATTCATAGGCTGGAAGGCCATCTGTCAGGAGGGCTTCGATTGTGCTCTTCCTGCCTGGCAGAAAAGGGTTGGACTGGATGATCTCCATGGGTATCTTTAGACTCAAAATATAGCAGCTCCATGGGGTCCCCAGTTTAGGAGGATTAATATGGATTGTTTCCATTATACCAACCTCACCCAATGAGTTCTCAAACACCTTTTGAGACTAATCTCAGCAATTAAAACACTTTCTACCTTCACTGGCGATGTTTTAACGAAGATCTGATGATTGCACCAAGCGGCATTAATGGAAATCATTCCGTCATTTTGCAAATCGCAGCACGGAAGATATATTTGCGAGCGATTACCGTCCCGACACAAACAAACAGAGATGGGCTGTTGCATGGGAACGACTAATGCATTTAATGCTGTAATCCATCATACAATAATG
This sequence comes from Anolis carolinensis, assembly GCF_035594765.1. Taxonomy (NCBI): domain Eukaryota; kingdom Metazoa; phylum Chordata; class Lepidosauria; order Squamata; family Anolidae; genus Anolis; species Anolis carolinensis. The sequence goes on from NW_026943824.1 coordinate 6,723,090, forward strand.
AATTGCGCCATTCGAATCGACTGAGACGTTTACCATTGGTGGGCCTCAAGTGAGATGTACTGTATATACTCGAGTATAAGCCGACCCGAATATATAACCTAATTTTACCACAAAAAAACTGGGAAAACATTGACTCCAGTATAAGCCGAGAGTGGTAAATTTCAGAAATAAAAATAGATACCAATAAAATTACATTAATTGAGGCATCAGTAGGTTAAATGTTTTTGAATACAGTACAATCTCACTTATCCAACATAAACGGGCTGGCAGAACGTTGGATAAGTGAGTATGTTGGATAGTAAGGAGGTATTAAGGAAAAGCCTATTAAACATCAAATTAGGTTATGATTTTACAAATTAAGCACCCAAACATCATGTTATACAACAAATTTGACAGAAAAAGTAGTTCAATACGCAGTAATGCTATGTAGTAATTACTGTATTTACGAACTTAGCACCAAAATATCTCAATGTTTTGAAATCATTGACTACAAAAATGCGTTCGATCATCCAGAACGTTGGATAAGTGAGACTCTACTGTATTTACATCAAGCTCAAATTTAAGATGAGATTGCCCAACTCTGATTAAATCATTATTCTCATCTTCTTCAATGTAAATGTGCTTATGTATCCTTTTAATAATAATAGAGTAAAATAATACATGTAATAATAATAATAAATAATACATGTAATAATAATAATAATAATTATTATTATTATTATTATTATTATTACAGGAAAATAATACATGTAATAATAAATGGAGTAAAATAATAAATGTAATTATAATAAGATCAGAGTGAAATAATAAACGTATTACAGTAGAGTCTCACTTATCCAACGTTCTGGATTATCCAAGCCATTTTTGTAGTCAATGTTTTCAATATATCGTGATATTTTGGTGCTAAATTCGTAGATACAGTAATTACAACATAACATGACTGCGTATTGAACTGCTTTTTCTGTCAAATTTGTTGTATAACATGATGTTTTGATGCTTAATTTGTAAAATCATAGCCTAATTTGATGTTTAATAGGCTTTTCCTTAATCCCTCCTTATTATCCAACATATTCGCTTATCCAACTTTCTGCCGGCCCATTTAGGTTGGATAAGTGAGAGTCTACTGTATTTGGCGAAAGTTATTCTCGCAACTGTCAATATTTATGTAAACAAGGTATCTTCATTCTGGTTAAAAAAATTTATATTCTCTGTTATATTCTGCCAGCCCGTTTATGTTGGATAAGTGAGACTCTACTGTAGTAGCAACAATAATAGAGAAAAATAATAAATGTAATAATAACAATAATAATAGAGAAAAATAATAAATGTACCATATATTCTCGAGTATAAGCTGACCCAAATATAAGCCAACCAGGACCCTCACCCGAGTATAAGCCGAGGGGGGCTTTTTCAGTCTTAAAAAAAGGGCTGAAAAACTAGGCTTATACTCGAGTATATACAGTATTATTATTAATATATTGTTGTTGTTGTTGTTTTGTTGTTGTTGTTGTTATTTAATATATTAAATATCCAACAATATTATTATTATTATTGACACAACGACGTTGTATGACACAGCAAACAAGATAGTTATGCTGGATTTTGTTTCACAAAATCACAAGTCGAACACTTCCCAAGTGTCTAGGACTGTGTGATGTATTTTCAGATGATGCGTGCAGATCCCAGTAGGGTGGCCTATTGCAGTTGGAAGATCGTAATTTTGTCAATGTCTATTGTTTCCAAATGCCGGCTGAGATCTTTTGGCATGGCACCCAATGCGCCCATCACCACCGGGACCACCTGCACTGGTTTCTACTAGAGTCTTTGAAGTTCAATCTTGAGGTCCTGAGAGCGGCTGAGTTTTTCCTGTTTTTTTCATCAATGCGACTGTCACCTGGGATGGCAACATCAATGATCCAAACCTTGTTCTTTTCCACAACTGTGATGTCTGGTGTGTTGTGTTCCAGAACTTTGTCAGTCTGGATTTGGAAGTCCCACAGTATCTTTGCGTGTTCATTTTCCAATACTTTTGCAGGTTTGTGATCCCACCAGTTCTTTGCTGCTGGGAGGTGGTACTTTCAACTTCACTGAACACTTTGTTTCTGATTATGAATCTTCGTTGGTCATTATTATTATTATTATTATTATTATTATTATTATTATTATTATTCTGGCACATGTTCATGTGCAAAACACAGTGCATCTACACCATAGAATTAATGCCGAGGGGGGCTTTTTCAGTCTTAAAAAAAGGGCTAAAAAAACTAGGCTTATACTCGAGTATATACAGTAGTTTGGTCACAAACTGCATTCATTTTACAGTGTAGATCAGGCCTGGGCAAACTTCAACTCCCACCATTCCTTGTTAGGAATGAGACAAACTCACAAAGCAAAGTGGCACAAATGAAGGGACACACTTGCCCAGCGCTTTGCCGGGATTTGGGTCCGCTTTATCGTTGTCATCTGTCCTCCTCTTTCCAATTGCCTTCTTCTCTGCATGGTTTCACATTTGCCTCCCCGGTCATAATTTCCCATTTCCTTCCAGCGCTTTGCAACCAAGTGCCTTTAATATATTTCTTTCCCTTTCTCTCTCCTCTCTCTTTTTTTTATGAGGCTGAAAAGCACGTTTCTGGTTCAGCGGGCACAAGGCCTCCGGCGGATGGACAGATTTTGCAAAGAGACGGAGAAGTAGGAAGGAAACAAGAGGAGGGCTGTGTTGGCCATTGTGGCCTTCCCAAACTGGGCTCGTCCTCAACTGGTTTGTACTGGGAAGTTTCCATCTCTGACAAGAACCGTAGATTTGGAAGGGACCCCTAGATGCCATTTAGTCAATCTTTGGCCAAAAAGGATTACCGTTTTCGCCATTTCTGGAAATGCTAAGACTCCTAGAATTGGAAGAGATCCTAAAAGACCATCTAGTCAATAATAATAATAATAATAATAATAATAATAATAATAATAATAATTTAATCTTGTACCCCGCCCCATCTCCCCGGACTCGGGGCGGCTCACATGGGGCTCACATGTCAAGGGGGGTTCAGAGGGGTTGTTTTTTTTTTTTTATTATTATTATTATTATTATTATTATTGACACAATGACATAGTCTGACACAGCAAACAATGATATGCTGGATTTCGTATCACAAAAGCACAAGCTGAACACTTCCCAAGTGTCTAGGACTGTGATGTATTCTTATTATTATTATTATTATTATTATTATGACACAGCAAACAAGATAGACATGCTGGATTTCGTATCACAAATTCACAAGTCGAACACTTCCCAAGTGTCTAGGACTGTGTGATGTATATTATTATTATTATTATTATTATTATTATTATTATTATTATTATTACTACTACTACACAGCAAACAAGATAGATATGCTGGATTTCGTATCACAAATTCACAAGTCGAACACTTCCCAAGTGTCTAGGACTATGTGATGTATATTATTATTATTATTATTATTATTATTATTATTATTATTGTATGACACAGCAAACAAGATAGATATGCTGGATTTCCTATCACAAAATCACAAGTCGAACACTTCCCAAGTGTCTAGGACTGTGTTTATTATTATTATTATTATTATTATTATTATTATTATTATTATTATTATTATTATGACACAGCAAACAAGATAGACATGCTGGATTTCGTTTCACAAAATCACAAGTCAAACACTTCCCAAGTGTCTAGGACTGTGTGATGTATTATTATTATTATTATTATTATTATTATTATTATTATTATTATTATTATTATTGTATGACACAGCAAACAAGATAGATATGCTGGATTTCGTATCACAAAATCACAAGTCGAACACTTCCCAAATGTCTAGGACTGTGTGATGTATTATTATTATTATTATTACTATTATTATTATTATTATTATTATTATTATTATTATTATTATTATTATTGTATGACACAGCAAACAAGATAGACATGCTGGATTTCGTATCACAAATTCACAAGTCGAACACTTCCCAAGTGTCTAGGAATATGTGATGTATTATTATTATTATTATTATTATTATTATTGACACAACGACGTTGTATGACACAGCAAACAAGATAGGTATGCTGGATTTCGTTTCACAAAATCACAAGTCGAACACTTCTAGGACTGTGTGATGTATTTTCGGATGATGCGTGCAGATCCCAGGAGGGTGGCCTTTTGCAGTTGGCAGATCGTAATTTTGTCAATGTCTATTGTTTCCAAATGCCGGCTGAGATCTTTTGGCACGGCACCCAATGTGCCGATCACCACCGGGACCACCTGCACTGGTTTCTGCCAGAGTCTTTGAAGTTCAATCTTGAGGTCCTGATAGTGGCTGAGTTTTTCCTGTTGTTTCTCGTCAATGAGACTGTCACCTAGGATGGCCACATCAATGATCCAAACCTTTTTCTTTTCCACAACTGTGATGTCTGGTGTGTTGTGTTGTGTTCCAGAACTTTGTCAGTCTGGATTCGGAAGTCCCACAGTATCTTTGCGTGCTCATTTTCCAATACTTTTGCAGGTTTGTGTTCCCACCAGTTCTTTGCTGCTGGCAGGTGGTACTTGAGGCATAAGTTCCAATGAATCATTTGGGCCACGTAGTTGTGCCTCTGTTTGCAGTCTGTCTGTGCGATTTTCTTGAAGCAGCTGAGGATATGATCAATGGTTTAGTCGGTTTCCTTGCAGAGTCTGCATTATTATTATTATTGTTGTTGTTGTTGTTGTTGTTGTTGTTATTAGACCTTGCTTTGCATCCCTGGCAAAAACCAAGAACCATAGAGTTGGAAGGAACCCTAGAGACCATCTAGTCCAGCCTTCAGTCGTGAAGGAAGACACAATTAAAATAAAACACCCTCTCAGCCTCTGTTTGAGGATCCCCAAAGACGAGGAGCCCACTATCCTTGGATGCCTTCCTATCATCAGGGTTTGCTTTCTCTTGCCTTCCTCTGCGGCTGAGAGAGTGTGACTTGGCCAAAGGCACCCAATGCTTTCCATGCTTCAATGGGAATTCGAACTTTGTTCTCTGGACTACTAGGCCAGACTGGCTCTAAATCCCATCTGGTGGTCCCCAAACCTGTCCGAAATGAGCTGACCAGCCTTTTTAATGAAATGACCACTGTTGTTTTGAGTGACGGAAAGGAAACCGCAGGGCTCACGATGCCGAGAATGACATCTCTGGGACCATTCCGTTTTCTTAATCAGTGCTGTCGGTGTTGTTGTTGTTGTTGTTGTTGTTGCCATTGAATGGGGAGAACGCAGGCCGGCCCTGCGAAGCGGGACGCGCCAATCAAGGCTGGCGGCTGGGGCCTCAAATGGAGCAGATAATGTGTCATTTGCCAATTAGCGCCGTCGACATTTTGATTCATCCCTTCACCCTGCAACTCGGGTTTTTATGTCATCTGGCAATTTCATGCCTCTGAAAATTATACTCATTTGCGAGGCGGAAAGTTCGGTTTGCCTCTCTCTCTGTGACAAAAAAAAGGCGTCCTTTCTCTTTCTGTGCAAGCGGCGAGTTAAAAAGGGAAATTGACACATCTGGGAGCCGAGTGCGAAACAGACGATGAGACAGAAAGGTCAAGAGAAAGCCAGGAAAGGAATCTCCTTCTCGGGTGGGTTTTAAATAGAGCATGAGTATGGTCATCTGTCAGGAAGGCTCGGATTGTGCCATCTTATGTCACAAAATGGGGCCAGACTGGATGACCTTTGAGGTACCAACTCTCAGATCCAGACTCTAATAGAGTTTCCTTTGCTCTGGAGGGTTTTAAACAGAGGCTGGATGGCCATCTGTCGGGAGGACTTAGATTGTGTCTTCGACATGGACAGGATGATTTATGGGATCCCTTCTAACTTTTGGATTCTACCATTTCTAAATCAAGGAATGCTATCAAAGGGTTGCTGTGAGTTTTCCAGGCTGTATGGCCATGTTCCAGAAGCATTCTCTCCTGACATTTTGCCTGACTTTATGGCAGGCACCCTCAGAGGTTCTGAATCCCGGTGGTGCAGCGGATTAATAATAATAATAATAATAATAAAAACTTTACTGAACTGTGGACTGAAAGGTCCCTGGTTTGAATCAGGAGAGTGGGGTGAGCTCCCGCTGTTAGCCCCAGCTTCTGCCAACCTAGCAGTTTGAAAACACGCAAATGTGAGTAGATCAATAGGTACTGCTCTGGCGAGAAGGTAACAACGCTCCATGTAGTCATGCCGGCAACATGACCTAGGAGGTGTCTATGGACAACACTAGCTCTTCGGCTTAGGAATGGAGATGAGACGACTGGACTTAATGTCAGGGGGAAACCTTTACCTACCTACCTGTACAAGTACCGTAGATACTCGAGTTATAAGCCAACCCGAATATAAGCCGAGGCACCTAATTTTATCACAAGAAAACTGGGAAAACATTGACTCCAGTATAAGCCGAGGGTGGTAAATTTCAGAAATAAGAATAGAAACCAATAAAATTACATTAATCGAGGCATCGGTAGGTTAAATGTTTTTGAGTCTTTACATAAAACTCTAAGATAAGACTGTCCAACTCTGATTCAATCATTATTCTCATCTTCTTCAATGTAAATGTGCTTATGTATCCTTTTAATAATAATAGAGTAAAATAATACATGTAATTACAATAGTAATGTCAGAGTGAAATAATAAATTTATTATTAATAATAAAAATAGGGTAAAATAAATGTAATACTAACAATAATAACAGAGTTAAATAATAAATGTAATTATAATAATTTCAGAGTGAAATAATAAATGTAATTATAATAATATCAGAGTGAAATAATAAATGTATTAATAATAATAAAAATAGGGTAAAATAAATGTAAGACTAATAATAATAATAGAGTAAAATAATAAATGTAATTACAATAATAATATCAGAGTGAAATAATAAATGTATTAATAATAATAAAAATAGGGTAGAATAAATGTAATACAGTAGAGTCTCACTTACCCAACACTCACTTATCCAATGTTCTGGATTATCCAACGCATTTTTGTAGTCAATGTTTTCAATACATCGTGATATTTTGGTGCTAAATTCGTAAATACAGTAATTACTACATAGCATTACTGTGTATTGAACTGATTTTTCTGTCAAATTTGTCGTATAACATGATGTTTTGGTGCTTAATTTGTAAAATCATAACCTAATTTGATGTGTAATAGGCTTTTCCTTAATCTCTCCTTATTATCCAACATATTCACTTATTCAACGTTCTGTCGGCCCATTTATGTTGGATAAGCAAGACTCTACTGTAATTACAATAATAATATCAGAGTGAAATAATAAATGTATTAATAATAATAAAAATAAGGTAAAATAAATGTAATACTAACAATAATAATAGAGTAAAATAATAAATGTAATTACAATAATAATATCAGAGTGAAATAATAAATGTATTAATACAGTAGAGTCTCTCTTATCCAACATAAACGGGCCGGCAGAATGTTGGATAAGCAAATATGTTGGATAATAAGGAGGCATCAAGGAAAAGCCTATTAAACATCAAATTAGGTTATGATTTTACAAATTAAGCACCAAAACATCATGTTAGACAACAAATTTGACAGAAAAAGTAGTTCAATAGGCAGTAATGCTATGTAGTAATTACTGTATTTACGAATTTAGCACCAAAATATCACGATATATTGAAAACATTGACTACAAAAATGCGTTGGATAATCCAGAACGTTGGATAAGCGAGTGTTGGATAAGTGAGACTCTACTGTAATAATAAAAATAGGGTAAAATAAATGTAATACTAACAATAATAATAGAGTAAAATAATACATGTAATAATACCAATAAAAATAAAAATAATAAATGTACCATATACAGTAGAGTCCCACTTATCCAATACTCACTTATCCAACATTCTGGATAATCCAACGCATTTTTGTAGTCAATGTTTTCAATATATCATGATTTTTGGGTGCTAAATTCATAAATACAGTAATTACTATGTAGCATTACTGCATACTGAACTACTTTTTCTGTCAAATTTGTTGTATAACATGATGTTTTGGTGCTTAATTTGTAAAATCATAAGCTAATTTGATGTTTAATAGGCTTCTCCTTCATCTCTCCTTATTATCCAACATATTCGCTTATCCAACGTTCTGCCGGCCCGTTTATGTTGGATAAGTGAGACTCTACTGTACTAACAATAATAATCGAGTAAAATAATAAATGTAATAATACCAATAAAAATAGAGAAAAATAATAAATGTACCATATATACTCGAGTATAAGCCATCCAAGACCCTCACCCGAGTATAAGCCGAGAGGGGGTTTTTCAGTTTTAAAAAAGGGCTGAAAACCTAGGCTTATACGCGAATACATACAGTAGGTCAGAAGGTATAGTTTTTTTCCCAAATGACCTCGAAATGCAAGCACGAAAACACTAGCAGGTGTGCTAGTCTTTAAGGCCAACTTTCCACAACACCTTCTGAGCCGAAATCGATGCTGTCACTCAGCCCTCCCTTTCCTTCTAAATTCTTCTTCCTGCCCTTTGCAATTATAAAACAATTCAGGCCCGGTTTCCTTTCGCCCAATTCTAAAATGCCTTTCAGGGAGAGAGAAAAAGACTGCAAAGGTCAGGACGAAACAAACGTCTCTTTACATTTGGCCCAAAAAAAAGATAAAGGAACAGAAGAAATGCGGAGGAAATGAAACAGATTATTCAACAATGGGAAAAATTAATGATTTTAGCATTGGAAGCGGCTCCAACCCCAGGATATGCCACGATTTAGATGCTGGATTGTTCTGAGAGTTCCATGTTCCAGTAGCATTCTCTCCTGACGTTTCACCCACATCTGTGGCAGGCATCCTCGGAGGTTGTGAGGTCTGTTGGAAACTAGGCATTAAGTGGAGTTTATATATATCTGCGGAATAATGTCCAGGGTGCGAGAAAGAACTCTTGTCTGTTTGAGGCAAGTGTGAATGTTGCAATGAGCATTTAATACCCTTGCAGCTTCAAAGCCTGGCTGCTTCCTATTTGGAGGAATCCTTTGTTGGGAGATATTTAAAAAGGTAAAGTTTCCCTTGACGTTAAGTCTATTTGTGACTGACTCTGGGGGTTGGTGCTCATCTCCATTTCTAAGCCAAAGAGCCGGCGTTGTCCGTAGACACTTCCAAGGTCATGTGGCCATTGGCATGACTGCATGGAGCAGTACCTATTGATCTACTCACATTTGCATGTTTTCAAACTGCTAGGTTGGCAGGAGTGGGAGATATTAGCTGCCCCCCCCCCAAAAAAAACTCTAGAATCGGGACAGTAAATAAAGAGCAACACTCAAAAAAAAAAAAACAGAGGAACAATCAGGGCCAGTGAACAACTCCCAATCAGGGCCAGCTAACACTCTTATTATTGTTATTTCCAACATTTGTATCCTGCCCTTCTCACCCGAAGGGACTCAGGGCGGCTTACAACAATGGCAACAATTCGATGGCCACATAAAAACAATATCAAACAATACAAAAATCAATTAAGACTGATCTCAGGGAGGCAGTTGGTTCTCGCAGAAGTAGAGGCAGCAATGTTTTGGTGCTAAATTCATAAATACAGCAATTACTACATAACATTACTGTATATTGAACTGCTTTTTCTGCCAATTTGTTGTAAAACATGATGTTTTGGTGCTTGATTTGTAAAATCATAATGTCATTTTATTTTTAATAGCCTTTTTTCTTAATCCCTCCTTATTATCCAACATTTTCGCTTATCCAACGTTCTACTGGCCCGTTTATGTTGGATAAGTGAGACTCTACTGTATATAAATTTAAAACACTCTTCACGATATGGTGTTAGGAATTGTTGGAATTGAAATCCAAAACACTTGCCCACGCCTGATCTACGGTGTCAAATGAACGCAGTTTGAAACCGCTTTATCTGCTATGGCTCAGTGCTATGGGTTCATGGGAGACGTAGTTTTGCAAGGTCTTGAGCCTTCTCTGCCAAAGAATGTTGGTACCTTAGGAAGATGCCATTCTATGGAAGACAAGGGAAAGGTGAGAAGGGTGAGAAGGGTGGGATCTAAATATTGGAAATAAATAAGGAAGGCGGGAGCGAAAGAGCGGAAAAAAAGGGAAATGAAGGAAAGGGTTCTTGCAAAACTACAACTCCCACGGTAATGTCAATGCATGTATTCTAAGACCGAAAGCAAGTCTATTTTGGAGACCAAGAAATCCAATTTGCAGTCTCGCCTCAAAGTTACCAAAAAGGAGAGGAGGGCAAAATATATATATCTATCCCGAACCCGGCGCTATCCTTCCATCAGCAATAATTGTTCCTCATCTAAATTCCGCCGGCTCAGCAATGCGCTTCTTCTTCGTCTCCTCCTCCGTCCTGGCTCTTCTCCAGAGCCGTACGGTCAGCAGCAGCGGTGGAAAGAGAATACAGATGTCATTATTAGCATCATTAGCCTGGTTTGCACAGATAGGCTTCCGGATCTGGGTATTAATAGAGCTCCTTTCGCTTTCCGCTCCGGCCGTCCCGCGATGCCAATATCAAAGGGCCGGAGAACAAAGAAAAAAAGGATTGATTTCGCGGTGTTTGGATCCCTTTGATGCCCAAAAATATTTTTATTAAACCGCATCCGAATACAGCTATATCCTTATCGATGGGCCTGTTATCTCCCCAGACGGCCTAATTAATAAGGCGGGATGTATTTCATGGCTTAATGGGATATCGATCGATCGGCGCATCTGATAGCCACGGAGTGCGTCTTGGCTGGGGAATGAATGCACTTGGAGCTGCACTTGGGAAGGTGCATATAGTATCTAGATTCTAGATGATCTCATAAGACCATAGGTAAGCAAAGAGACCTCCAAAAACCATCTAGATGATCTCATCAGGCCATCAGAAGACCATAGATAAGGAAGGAGACCCTCAAAGGCCATCTAGATGGTCTTATAGGACCATAAGTAAGGAGAGTGGCCTCCAAAAGCCATGTAGATGGTCTCATAAGGCCATCAGAAGACCATAGATAAGGAAAGGGACCCTCAAAGGCCATCTAGACAATCTCATAAAACCATAGGTAAGGAAAGGGACCTTAAAGGCCATCTAGATGGTCTCATAGGACCATAGGCAAGGACAGTGACCTCCAAAAGCCATCTAGATGGTCTCATAAGACCATAGGTAAGCAAAGAGACCTCCAAAGACCATCTAGATGGTCTCATAGGACCATAGGTAAGGAGAGTGACCTCCAAAAGCCATCTAGATGGTCTCATAAGGCCGTAGCTAAGCAAAGAGACCTTCAAAGACCATCTAGATAGTCTCATAGGACCATAGGTAAGGAGAGTGACCTCCAAAAGCCATCTAGATGGTCTCATAAGACCATAGGTAAGCAAAGAGACTTCCAAAGACCATCTAGATGATCTCATCAGGCCATCAGAAGACCATAGATAAGGAAAGGGACCCTCAAAGGCCATCTAGATTGTTTCATAAGACCATAGGTAAGGAAAGGGACCCTCAAAGACCATCTAGACGGTCTCATAGGATCGTAGGTAAGGAGACTGACCTCCAAAAGCCATCTAGATGTTCTCATAAGGCCATAGCTAAGCAAAGAGACCTTCAAAGACCATCTAGATGATCTCATAAGATCATAGGTAAGCAAAGAGACCTCCAAAGACCAGGTAGACTTAGGTCAACCCTGAGTCTGAAGTTTAGGACAGGGGCCAGGTCAAGACCCACGGGCCTTAGTTTGGGGACCCCTGGCATATACTGTTCCCAATTTTTTTAAATTATTATTATTATTATTATTATTATTATTATTATTTAAATCAAAGGTTGTAGGAGCCACTACAGTTACCGGCTGTGCCTTATTTTAAGGCAGTGGTTCTCAACCTTCCTAATGCCGCGACCCCTTGATACCATAACATGATTTTCGTTGCGACTTCATAACTCTCATTTTACTATTGAATATATCTGATATGTACGGCGTATTTTCATTCACGGGACCACATTTGGCATAAATACCTGATAAGACCAAATTTGAATTCTGGTGGGGTTGGGATTGATTTTGTCATTTGGGAGTTGTAGTTGCTGGGATTTATAGTTCACTTACAATCAAAGAGCATTCTGAACTCGACCAACAATGGAATTGAACCAAACTTAGAACTCCCATGACCAACAGAAAGTACTGGAAGGGTTTGTGGGCATTGACCTTGAGTTTGGGAGTTGTAGTTCACCTACATCCAGAGAGCACTGTGGACTCAAAACAGTGGCACCAATACTCGATATGCCCAAATGTGAACACTGGCGGAGTTTAGGGGAAATGGATCTTGACTTTTGGGAGTTAGTTGCCGGGATTTATAGTTCTTATTGATTTGGCAGAGTTCCTTTTTATTATAAGCTCAACGTCTCCAAACTGGGGATTGGAAAGACTTCCTTTCACGCAGATTCAGTTTTAGAGAAATGGAGTAAAATGCAAGGAAAATGTTCCCATACAGTAGAGTCTCACTTATCCAAGCTAAACGGGCTGGCAGAACCTTGGATAAGCAAATATCTTGGATAATAAGGAGGGATTAAGGAAAAGCCTATTAAACATCAAATTAGGTTATGATTTTACCAATTAATAATAATAATAAATAATTTTATTCTTGTACCCCGCCTCTATAACATCATGTTATACAACAAATTTGACAGAAAAGGTACAGTAGAGTCTCACTTATCCAACATAAACGGGCCAGCAGAACGTTGGATAAGCAAATATGTTGGATAATAAGGAGGGATTAAGGAAAAGCCTATTAAACATCAAATTAGGTTATGATTTTACAAATTAAGCACCAAAACATCATGTTATACAACAAATTTGACAGAAAAAGTAATTCAATACGCAGTAATGCTATGTAGTAATTACTGTATTTACGAATTTAGCACCAAAATATCACGATATATTGAAAACATTGACTACAAAAATGCGTTGGATAATCCAGAACATTGGATAAGCGAGTGTTGGATAAGTGAGACTCTACTGTATTACATTTATTTTACCCTATTATTATTATTATTATTATTATTATTATTATTATTATTATTAAAACATTTATTATTTCACTCTGATATTATTATTGTAATTACATTTATTATTTTACTCTATTATTATTGTTAGTACTGTAATAATAAAAATAGGGTAAAATAAATGTAACACTAACAATAATAATAGAGTAAAATAATAAATGTAATAATACCAATAAAAATAGAGAAAAATAATAAATATATACCATATATACAAAAATGCGTTGGATAATCCAAAACCTTGGATAAGCGAATCTTGGATAAGTGGGACTCTACTGTATTTTGGAGACGTGGTTTGGAAAGCCTTTTCTGGAACGTGCGCAGAAAGGCCTGCATCACACTGTGTATGAATGTAAACAACATGTGAATGCATGGCTCGGTATAAACTGGCCTTTATTTGGTATTTTGCTCAAGCACAAAGATGTCTCTTTCGTGAGGATGGGCCCTGCGTGTTGTGGATTTTGACTGTCCCTCGGCACTGTTTTGAAAACCGAGCGACTGGTGGCTTCCATATCAATAAGGCGAGGAATTTCCCCTGCATTTCAAGCAGGCCTTCAATGCGCTGGACTTATTTCGGTGATGGAAAGGCGCTATCCAAGGGGCTGGGAAGGGAAGAAAGCAGAAGGAAATCAATGCAATGCCTTGGAGGAGAGTTCTCCCGATATACAATAGACTGCTAAAGACAGCAAAGCCAGTGTGAACTGGAAGCCAAGATGGATAAATGGTAAAACCTGAGCAGGATGCCAAGAGGAAAAGAAGGAGACACCATTAGAGATGGAGATTGCTATTATTATTATTATTATTTTATTATGACATGCTGGATTTCATATCACAAAATCACAAGTCGAACACTTCCCAAGTGTCTAGGACTGTGTGATTTATTATTATTATTATTATTATTATTATTATTATTATTATTATTATTATTATTTTATTATGACATGCTGGATTTCATATCACAAAATCACAAGTCGATCACTTCCCAAGTGTCTAGGACTGTGTGATGTATTATTATTATTATTATTATTATTATTATTATTATTATTATTATTATTATTATTATGACATGCTGGATTTCATATCACAAAATCACAAGTCGAACACTTCCCAAGTGTCTAGGACTGTGTGATTTATTATTATTGTTATTATTATTATTATTATTATTATTATTATTATTATTATTATTATTATTATTATTGTATGATACAGCAAACAAGATAGATATGCTGGATTTCGTATCACAAAATCACAAGTCGAACACTTCCCAAGCGTCTAGGACTGTGTGATGTATTTTTGGATGATGCGCGCAGATCCCAGTAGGGTGGCCTTTTTCAGTTGGTAGATCGTAATTTTGTCAATGTCTATTGTTTCCAAATGCTGGCTGAGATCTTTTGGCACGGCACCCAACGTGGACCACTTGCACTGGTTTCTGCCAGAGTCTTTGAAGTTCAGTCTTGAGGTCCTGATAGCGGCTGAGTTTTTCCTGTTGTTTTTCGTCAATGCGACTGTCACCTGGGATAGAAACATCAATGATCCAAACCTTTTTCCTTTCCACAACTGTGATGTCTGGTGTGTTGTGTTCCAGAACTTTGTCAGTCTGGATTCGGAAGTCCCACAGTATCTTTGCGTGCTCATTTTCCAATACTTTTGCAGGTTTGTGATCCCACCAGTTCTTTGCTGCTGGGAGGTGGTACTTGAGGCATAAGTTCCAATGAGTCATTTAGGCCACATGGTTGTGCCTCTGTTTGTAGTCTGTCTGTGCAATTTTCTTACAGCAGCTGAGATGATCAATGGTTTCGTCAGTTTCCTTGCACAGTCTGCATTTTGGGTCATCAGCTGATTTTTCAATCTTGGCCTGAATTGCCTTTGTTCTGATGGATTGTTCCTGGGCTGCAAGGATCAGGCCTTCTGTCTCCTTCTTCAGGGTCCCATTCGTGAGCCAGAGCCAGGTCTTCTCCTTGTCAGCTTTTCCTTCAACTTTCCATGCAATGTTTTGTTATGCCAGCTGTCGGCTCTAGTTTGTAGTGCGGTTTTCTTGTACTGGTTTTTTGTCTGCTGTGCTTTGAGGAGTTTCTGATTTTTGACTTCAATCAAAGCAGGTTCTTCACTTTGCTTTACATATTCTTCCAGGGCATGTTCTTCTTCTTTGACTGCTTGTTTTACTTGTAAGAGTCCTCTGCCCCCTGACCTTCTAGGCAAATATAGCCGGTCAACATCACTGCGAGGGTGATTATTATTATTTCTATTTTTTCTGCTGAAGATCCAGGGTGAGGGAAATTGCTCTTTGTCTGTTTGGGGCAAGTGTGAATGTTGCAATTGGCCACCTTGATTAGCATTGAATAGCCTGGCAGCTTCAAAGCCTGGCTGCTTCCTGCCTGGGGGAATCCTTTGTTGGTAGGTGTTAGCTGGCCCTGCTTGTTTCCTGTCTGGAAACCCTGTTTTTTGAGTGTTGTTCTTTATTTGCTGTCCTGATTTTAGAGTTTTTAAAATACTAGTAGCCAGATTTTGTTCATGGTTTCCTCCTTTCTGTTGAAGTTGTCAACATGCTTATGGATTTCAATGGCTTCTCTGTAGTCTAACATGGTGGTTGTTAGACAACTTCTTCCTTTGTTTGAAAAAATCCCTAACAAAATTGGTAACTTGGAGATTTCAAGATGGGAAAAGGCCAAAGGGCCAGATTGGCCAACACTTCCATGCCTTTTTGTTTGTTTCCAAAGTGCGGAATTACAGGCAAAGCTGGGCAAATGTCTCCTTTTGCAATATCCGGGCTGTTCCTGATTTCCCAGGACTTCATCCCATTAGCGATGAAGCGAAGACAAATGTTTGCTCTCGAGGCGATGGAGGAAAAATGGTTTTAATTTAGTTTGGGGCTTTTCACAGAGAAAGGGGGGAAAAGAACCTTCTTCTAAGATCCAAATTAAACCTGGCAAGGAGGACACGGGTTGCAATTGCGAAGGAGGAACCCCCAAAGGCCAGAAATGTCGATGAGTTTTCTCTCGTAGAGCTCAATTCCATAGCTGGAGATTTATGGACGCTATAAAAGAAAGACTATAATAAAGTGCAATGAAAGCGATCAGTTATTTGTCTTTGCCATAGAGGTGGGATCCTAAAGGCCATCTAGACTAAGCCTTGCCATTTGGGAAGACACAACTAAAGCACTCCCGACAGATGGACATCCAACCTCTGTTTGAAGGCCTCCAAAGCAACCATCACCATTTTAGGTAGTCCGTTATCCACTAGTGTTGGAAAGGGAACCTTAAAGGACATCTAAAACAATTCCTGCCATTTAGGAAGACACAACTGAAACACTCCTGGAAGATGCCCATCAACTCTGTTTGAAGGCCTCCAAAGATGGAGTGACCATCACCATTTGAGATAGTCCATAATCCACTAGAGTTGGAAAGGGACCCCAAAGGACATCTAAAACAATTCCTGCCATTTAGAAAGACACAACTAAAACACTCCTGGAAGATGCCCATCAACTCCAAAGATGGAGCAACCATCACCATTTGAGGTGGTCCATAATCCACTAGAGTTAGAAAGAGAACCCCAAGGGACATCTAAAACAATTCCTGCCATTTAGGAAGACACAACTGAAACACTCCTGGAAGATGCCCATCAACTCCAAAGATGGAGCGACCATCACCATTTGAGGTAGTCCACAGTCCTCTAGAGTTAGAAAGAGAACCTCAAGGGAATCTAAAACAATTCCTGCCATTTAGGAAGACACAACTAAGCACTCCTGGAAGATGCCCATCAACTCCAAAGATGGAGCGACCATCACCATCTGAGATGGTCCATAATCCACTAGAGTTGGAAAGGGACCCCAAAGGACATCTAGAACAATTCCTACAATTTAGGAAGATACTTTTAAAACACTCCTGGAAGATGCCCATCAAGTCTCTTTGAAGGCCTCCAAGGATGGAGAACCCATCACCATCCAAGGTGGTCCATTCCATTGCTGAACAATCTTCCCCTAAAACGTTCTTCTTAATGTTCAAGTGGTCTCTCTTTCCTATTCATAGGTTCGTACTCGAGTCTCTGGAGCAAGAATGATCTTCTCCATGACCTTTGTTTTGAGCTCCTTGTGCCACCTCTCCATCTTCTCCAGGTTCCTCCAGCCATGAAAAGACTTGGTGTCCAGACCTTTGGCCATCTTGGGCCGAGAAGCAGCTGCTTCGCCGGAGGAGCGGGAAGGAGGCCGAGACGTCTCCTGGCTGAGATGCCGTTGCTGATCCTCCATTGGCACCTCCTTCCGTCTCCTCTCCTTCGGGGAGTTATTATCTCCTTCCGAACTCCATAATTATGATGTCTCCAGGCGGAGACAGCCTTGTTTTGCCGCCGCTTCGTTTGACTTTGTTGCAAGTTTCAGAGGTTGCACTTGCAAAAAAAAAAATCAGAAGGAAAGACAGAGTTGTCAAGTCGAGCCGAGGCTCGCCAGCTGATAAAAATGTCATTTAAAAAGTAAGGAAAACAGAGTTAATCCGGTCAAATTTAATGCCAGTTGCAGATGGTTCAGCAGTCCTGCACGGCTGGGTCAAAACATTGCTAAGTAGAGTGTGCCCATTCCATCCATCATTGGGTGCAGTTCTCAAAATCTCAATACAGTCTATTAATTCAGTTTAAACTTCAATTGATCCAGTTTGAACCTGTATCTTGATCCTGGTTTAACAGCCATTGCTCCATCCAATAGCATATTGGGATATGCAGTTTTTGCAAGGACTTTACCTCACCACTGAATAGTAAAGGTTTCCCCTGACGTTAAGTCCAATCGTGTCCGACTCTGGGGGTTGGTGCTCATCTCCATTTCTAAGCCGAAGAGCCGGCGTTGTCCGTAGACACCTCCAAGGTCATGTGGCAACTGGCATGACTGCATGGAGCACCGTTACCTTCTCGCCGGAGCAGTACCTATTGATCTACTCACACTCTGGGGGTTGGTACTCATCTCCATTTCTAAGCAAAAGAGCCGGCGTTGTCCGCAGACACCTCCAAGGTCATGTGGCCATTGGCATGACTGCATGGAGCGCCGTTACCTTCTCGCCGGAACGGTACCTATTGATTTACTCACACTCTGGGGGTTGGTGCTCATCTCCATTTCTAAGCCAAAGAGCCGGCATTGTCCGTAGACACCTCCGAGGTCATGTGACCACTGGCATGACTGCATGGAGCGCCGTTACCTTCCCGCCGGAGCGGTACCTATTGATCTACTCACACTCTGGGGGTCGGTGCTCATCTCCATTTCTAAGCCGAAGAGCCGGCGTTGTCCGTAGACACCTCCAAGTTCATGTGGCCACTGGCATGACTGCATGGAACACCGTTACCTTCCCTCCGGAGCGGTACCTATTGATCTACTCACATTGGCATGTTTTCGAACTGTTAGGTTGACAGCAGCTGGGGCTAACAGTGGGCGCTCACTCTGCTCCCCAGATTTGAACCTGGGACCTTTCGATCTGCAAGTTCAGCAGCTCAGCGCTTTAGCACACTGAGCCACCGGAGGCTCCACTGAATAATCTGGGTTTTTTTTCGTGTCAGGAGCAACTTGAGAAACTGCAATTGAGAATTGTCCGTCTGCAGCGACATTGCCCAGGGGATGTTTTGATGTTTTTACCATCCTTGTGGGAGGCTTCTCTCATGTCCCCTCATGGAGCTGGAGCTGACAGAGGGAGCTCATATGTGCTCTCTCTGAGTTGGATACAAACCGGCAACCTTCAGGTCACCAAACTTCAAGTCATCAGTCCTGCCGGCACAAGGACAGCGGGGGCTCCGGTGAGGCACCAAGACTCTTTTGGCAAAGAAAACCTTGACAAACTACAACTCCCAGGATTGCATGATACAGTAGAAGTCTCACTTATCCAACATAAACGGGCCAGCAGAACATTGGATAAGCGAAAATGTTGGATAATAAGGAGGGATTAAGGAAAAACCTATTAAATGTAAAATTATGTTATGATTTTACAAATTAAGCACCAAAACAATCATGTTTCACAACAAATTGACAGAAAAAGCAGTTCAATACACGGTAATGTTATGTAGTAATTACTGTATTTACGAATTTAGCACCAAAACATCACAATGTATTGAAAACATTTGACTATAAAAACATTGGCTACTAACAAATTGAATAGAATTGCATAAATTGAACTTATACAGTAACAACATTGTCGGAAATTAAATCCATAAAAAGTTCGATTCTTGCTGCCTAGAGAAACAGCTGTGGATTGGGGCAGGAGGCAAACTGTGTTGGATAATCCAGAACGTTGGATAAGCGAGTGTTGGATAAGTGAGACTCTACTGTAATGAGTAACATTATAAAATACTAGTTGTGCCTGGCCACGCATTGCTGTGGCGAAGTATGGTGGTATGGCAAATAAAGTATTGAGGAATTGGTGGTATTTAAGGTAAAGGGTAAAGGTGTGGAGTCCAGATAATCCAGTTAAAGCAGATAATATAAGATTATAAATGGGTTATATAGCTGTGTGGAAGGGCCTTGAGTCTACACTGCCATCTAATCCAGTTAAAATGTGATAATCTGTATTTTATAGGCAGTGTGGAAGAGGCCTATGTGAGGCCTAACTCTGCCTGTCCCCTGGGTGAGTGGGTTGCTAGGAGACCAAGTGGGTGGAGCTTAGTCTTCTAACTGGCAGCAATTGGATAAAAACAATTATTCCTCTCCCTCTAATTAGGACTTTATTTTTCTTTTCTTTTTGTTATATCAACCTAGAGGCGTGGATGATGGGTTGTGTTGTCAAATTTCGAGGTTGGGGGGTGTTTAGTTTTGTTGTTTTGGCGGTCGCCAGGATTCCATCACTCTTTTATATATATAGAAGGTTGAAATGCGTTCCTTCGACAGACTTTTTACAAATCCTCGCTTTGCCATAGATACCCGTTGAGTGACCATGGGCAAATCGCACTCTCTCATCCTCAGAGGCACAGAAAATCTTGAAAATTTTGAGCTTAAAGACGTGCCATGCCAATGGGTGAACTACCAGTCTCTGTTTCTTCTGCCTCCAAAGATTGAGCCTATTCTGATGATGGTGGCAACCTTCAAGGGCGAACGCAAGGACCGTAAAAAGGGCCGCCGATCCCCCCGAGGCGCCAGGTGCCTGCTGAGAAAGAACAGGTCCCCGGCGTGCGCTGCGTCTCTTCCTTTGACCTGGAATTTTTGCACAACGTCGACAGAATCTCCCCTTGAATGAGTCGCCCCAGCCGCACGTCCCCAAAGACAGCCGCCCTATAAATCTTTCATCAGGAAAGCAAGGATCGTGAAGGAGCTCCGGTGTGTCCTCCTTCCATCCCAGAACTTTCTGAAAACTTTGATCCCTAAGTATTCGAAAACTCAAAGCAGATCCCTGGCTTTGGCTTGGATTGATTGGGAGGCCTTCTCCAAAAATAAAAATAAATCCATGTAGCGTCAAACTGCATTAGTTGCAGGACACGTTTGCGAAGGAATTGCAAAAAATGCAAGAACGTTGCAATAGTCATTGAACTTTTTTGGACTGATTGGGAGGCCTTCTCCAAAAATAAAAATAAATCCACGTAGCATCAAACCGCATTAGTTGCAGGACATGTTTGCGAAGGAATTGCAAAAAATGCAAGAACGTTGCAATAGTCATTGAACTTTTTTGGATTGATTGGGAGGCCTTCTCCAAAAATAAAAATAAATCCACGTAGCATCAAACCGCATTAGTTGCAGGACACGTTTGCGAAGGAATTGCAAAAAATGCAAGAACGTTGCAATAGTCATTGAACTTTTTTGGATTGATTGGGAGGCCTTCTCCAAAAATAAAAATAAATCCACATAGCGTCAAACTGCATTAGTTGCAGGACACGTTTGCGAAGGAATTGCAAAAAATGCAAAAACGTTGCAATAGTCATTGAACTTTTTTGGACTGATTGGGAGGCCTTCTCCAAAAATAAAAATAAATCCACATAGCGTCAAACTGCATTAGTTGCAGGACACGTTTGCGAAGGAATTGCAAAAAATGCAAGAACGTTGCAATAGTCATTGAACTTTTTTGGACTGATTGGGAGGCCTTCTCCAAAAATAAAAATAAATCCACGTAGCGTCAGACTGCATTAGTTGCAGGACATGTTTGCGAAAGAATTGCAAAAAATGCAAGAACGTTGCAATAGTCGTTGAACTTTTTTGGATTGATTGGGAGGCCTTCTCCAAAAATAAAAATAAATCCATGTAGCATCAAACCGCATTAGTTGCAGGACACGTTTGCGAAGGAATTGCAAAAAA
Source organism: Anolis carolinensis (assembly GCF_035594765.1). Classification (NCBI taxonomy): domain Eukaryota; kingdom Metazoa; phylum Chordata; class Lepidosauria; order Squamata; family Anolidae; genus Anolis; species Anolis carolinensis. Next base: position 6,744,380 of record NW_026943824.1, read on the forward strand.
TGCAAGAACGTTGCAATAGTCATTGAACTTTTTTGGACTGATTGGGAGGCCTCCTCCAAAAATAAAAATAAATCCACGTAGCATCAAACCGCATTAGTTGCAGGACACGTTTGCGAAGGAATTGCAAAAAATGCAAAAACGTTGCAATAGTCATTGAACTTTTTTGGATTGATTGGGAGGCCTTCTCCAAAAATAAAAATAAATCCACGTAGCATCAAACCGCATTAGTTGCAGGACACGTTTGTGAAAGAATTGCAAAAAATGCAAGAACGTTGCAATAGTCATTGAACTTTTTTGGACTGATTGGGAGGCCTTCTCCAAAAATAAAAATAAATCCACGTAGCATCAAACCGCATTAGTTGCAGGACACGTTTGCGAAGGAATTGCAAAAAATGCAAAAACGTTGCAATAGTCATTGAACTTTTTTGGACTGATTGGGAGGCCTTCTCCAAAAATAAAAATAAATCCACGTAGCATCAAACCGCATTAGTTGCAGGACACGTTTGCGAAGGAATTGCAAAAAATGCAAAAACGTTGCAATAGTCATTGAACTTTTTTGGACTGATTCGGAGGCCTCCTCCAAAAATAAAAATAAATCCACGTAGCGTCAAACTGCATTAGTTCCAGGACACGTTTGCGAAGGAATTGCAAAAAATGCAAGAACGTTGCAATAGTCATTGAACTTTTTTGGATTGATTGGGAGGCCTTCTCCAAAAATAAAAATAAATCCACGTAGCGTCAAACTGCATTACTTCCAGGACACGTTTGCTAAGGAATTGCAAAAAAATGCAAGAACGTTGCAATAGTCATTGAACTTTTTTGGATATGCAATGGTTGTGCGTTGCTGGTGGTCCAGGGATGGATGCTCATAGATGCCACATTACAAAGGAAAAAACCAAAAAAGAAAATGGGTTCCCTGGAACTACAAAGACAAGTATCCACTATTACAGTAATACAGAAATCATTCTATAATGAAGGTAAAGGTTCACTATACTGACGTTAAGTCCAGTCATGTCTAACTCTGGGGTTTGGTGCTCATCTCCATTTCTAAGCCAAAGAGCCAGTGTTGTCGATAGACACCTCCAAGGTCATGTGGGCGGCATGACTGCATGGAGAACCATTACCTTCCTGCCGGAGTGGTATCTATTCATCTACTCACATTGGCATGTTTTCGAACTGCTAAATTGGCAGGAGCTGGAGCTAACAGCAGGAGCTCACGCCGTTCCCGGGATTTGAACCTGGGACCTTTCGGTCTCCAGCTCAGTGCTTTAACGCACTTTGCCACCGGGGCCCCAAAAGACTATTATAAATCATGATTTTTTTAAATGAAAAGACTATTATAAATCATAAAAAATTACAATTTACAGCCTAAGGAAGGGAGGAAGGGGAAGCCGAAGGGAGAGAAAAGGAGCCCAAGTGGCAACGGGAGGGGAAAGAGGCGATTTATCAACACACGATTGGTTGATAAAGACTTAAAATAGTGTATAACTACTAAAATAATGTATAAATATTAAAATAAATATAGTGTCCCTACTTCGTGGATTTTCACTTATTGCGGGTGGTCCTGGAACCTAACCCCAGCGATAAGTGAGGGGACACTGTAGTTCCAGGACACGTTTGCTAAGGAATTGCAAAAAAATGCAAGAACGTTGCAATAATCATTGAACTTTTTTGGATATGCAATGGTTGTGCGTTGCTGGTGGTCCAGGGGTGGACACTCATGGATGCCACATTACAAAAGAACTCATGAGAGTTGCAGTCAGCTCTAATTGGTAGAAAAGGCTCAAGACCTTGTAAAAGTACAGCTCCCAGGATTCCATTGCATTGAGCCATGACAGTTCAACTGCATCCATTCTATAGTAAAGGTTTTCCCCTGATGTTTAGACCAGTTGTGTCCGACTCTGGGGGTTGGTGCTCATCTCCATTTCTAAACCAAAGAGCCAGCGTTGTCCGTAGACACCACCTAGGTCATGTGGCCAGCATGACTGCATGGAGCGCCATTACCTTCCCACCGGAGCGGTATCTATTGATCTACTCACATTTGCATGTTTTTGAACTGCTAGGTTGGCAGAAGCTGGGGTTAACAGCGGGAGCTCACGCCGCTTCCCGGATTCGAACCGCCAACCTTTTGGTCAGCAAGTTCAGCAGCTCAGCATTGAGAGCTCCTATGAAAGGATGACCAATAAAGCATTGGGCTATTGACTGACTAGGTTTCCTTAGTCTTGTTGCGGCCTATAAGGACGAACTGTACAAAAGGCAAAACTATAGAGCAGAGAATTGGAAGAAGTGGCAAAACTCTCCATTTAAAATGCTTTCTTGGCCTAAACCCATGCACAGCATCGATCAAGCCGGTCAGCAGAAGGCATAAAACCATGGCTCTGTTAAAAAAGGAGATATAATTCATTGGCAGAGTGCATGTTTTGCATGAAGAGGGCTCTCCAAGAGCAGATGGCCGGGAAGATCTATTGCGTTTTAAAAAGCCTGCAACACATTTGTCTGCATTTGATGGGCCAAGCGTTGCATTTCCACATCCGGAGGAGGGCGAAATTATGTATTATTTACAGTATTTATATTCCACTCTTTTTTCTCACCCCGAAGGGGACTCAGGGTGGATTATAATGCACATATACATGGCAAACATTCGATGCCATTATTAGACATACGACATATAGACAGACACAGAGGCGATTTAACATTTTCCAGTTTCCGGCTTCATGAGGGTATGCTCAATTCCGGGCTGTGGCGCAGGCTAGTTAGCAGCCAGCTGCAACAAATCACTCTGACCAAGAGGTCATGAGTTCGAGACCAGCCCGGTGCCTGCGTCTGTCTCTGTATCTGTTCTATGTTATGGCATTGAATGTTTGCCTTATATGTGTAATGTGATCCACCCTAAGTCCCCTTCAGGGTGAGAAGGGCGGAATAGAAATACTGTAAATAAAATAAAATAAATAAATTCCAGCCACAGGGTGGCTCCTGCCACTTCATCGTCCACTTGTGACACCGAGTCCTTGATGGTAGTACTTCCTCATTCTTTTCCGCACGCTGCTAGAAGTTGCACATTAGTTAAATTAGCCTCCCCTCATAAAGCGGTACCTAGATCTCTATCAGATGGCAGGCTTTATTTCACAAGGCTGGTACACTGCGATTACAGCAAGGGAAGTTTATTAGTAATAGTTGTATCGCTAAGTAATAATAATGCATTGGATAATCCAGAACCTTGGATAAGCGAGTCTTGGATAAGCGAGAGACTACTGTACTTGGAATACTACAACTCCCAGAACTCTATTATTGTTAAAAGGATACATAAGCACATTTACATTGAAGAAGATGAGAATAATGATTTGATCAGAGTTGGACAGTCTTATCTTACATTTGAGCTTGATATAAATATTCAAAAACATTTAACCTACTGATGCCTCAATTAATGTAATTTTATTGGTATCTATTTTTATTGCTGAAATTTCCCACCCTCGGCTTTTACTGGAGTCAATGTTTTCCCAGTTTTTTGTGGTAAAATTAGGTGCCTCGGCTTATATTCGGGTCGGCTTATACTCGAGTATATATGGTATTTTTATTTCTGAAATTTACCACTCTCGGCTTATACTGGAGTCAATGTTTTCCCAGTTTTTTTGTGGTAAAATTAGGTGCCTCGGCTTATATTCGGGTCGGCTTATACTCGAGTATATACAGTATCTTTATTTCTGAAATTTACCACTCTCGGCTTATACTGGAGTCAATGTTTTCCCAGTTTTTTTGTGGTAAAATTAGGTGCCTCAGCTTATATTCGGGTCGGCTTATACTCAAGTATATACGGTATTTATCTATTTTTTCTATCTTCCTCTTCTCCCAATTTTTTTTACACATTCTTTCTGCAATCTTTCTCCTCTTCGCTTCCTCTCCGTCCTGCTGAGTCTTGTCACCAGAACTCTATTGATCTTTCCAAGGATTTCAGGCACCTTGGGGCCCAGGTTTTCTTCTTCTTCTTCCTCTTTTTCTCTTTATTTATTTAGAGAGTATTTCTTTTCTTTCGGCCTCGGCCCCTTCAAAGAAAGGGATGCTCAAAGCCAAATAGAGAGCCATGAAAGAGAATCCGGAGGAGAGATCCAAAGCTCAAAAGAGGTGAAATATTGAGAATTGCGCACAACCGAGATGCTGTTGAAATGTAAAAATGTTCCTGGATCAGCAAGAGTTAGAAGGAAATTCAGACGTCAATAATGCATAAGGTCTGGAAAAGGCCACCAGGCCAAAAGAAATGTAAGGACGCCTCTGTTCAGATGCTTCAATTTCATGTTAGGAGTCTTAGGAGACCACAAGCCGAACGTGAGCCAAGAGCGGGATGCAGCAGCGAAAAAGGCCAATGTCATTCTAGGCTGCATTAATATAGTAATTAATACTAGTCTAGGGTCTCAATTGAGGGAAGTCATCGCCCTGCTCTTATTTTGCTTTGGCCAGACATCACCAAGTTGCTTTGAGAGAAGAAAATGGTATAAGAGTTGTCATCATCATTATCATCATGTGTCCAGTTCATTTTGATCTTGATCCTGGGAGTTTTAGCTTTGCTTTGGCCAGACCTCACCAAGATGTTTCGAGTCTCATTCAAGAGAGGAAAATGGCATAACAGTTGTCGTCATCATCATCATTATCATCATCATCATCATCATGATGTGTCCAGTACAGCTTTGATTTTGATCCTGGGAGTTGTAGTTTTGCTTTGGCCAGACCTCACCAAGTTGCTTTGGGTCTCATTCAAGAGAGGGAAATGGCATAACAGTTGTCATCATCATATTCATCATCATCATCATCATCATCATCATCATCATCATCATCATCATGTGTCCAGTACAGCTTTGATCTTGATCCTGGGAGTTGTAGTTTTGCTTTGGCCAGACCTCACCAAGTTGCTTTGGGTCTCATTTAAGAGAGGAAAATGGCATAACAGTTATCATCATCATCACCACCATCATATGTACAGCTTTGTACAGTACAGCTTTGATTTTGATCCTGGGAGTTGTAGTTTTGCTTTGGCCAGACCTCACCAAGATGTTTCGAGTCTCATTTAAGAGAGGAAAATGGCATAACAGGTTATCACCATCATCATCACCATCATATGTCCAGTCCAGTTTTGATCTTGATTCTGGGAGTTTTAGTTTTGCTTTGGCCAGACCTCACCAAGTTTCTTTGAGTCTCATTTAAGAGAAGAAAATGGCATAACAGTTATCACCATCATCATCACCATCATATGTCCAGTATAGCTTTGATTTTGATCCTGGGAGTTGTAGTTTTGCTTTGGCCAGACCTCACCAAGTTGTTTTGAGTCTCATTTAAGAGAGGAAAATGGCATAACAGTTATCATCATCATCATCATATGTCCAGTATAGCTTTGATTTTGATCCTGGGAGTTGTAGTTTTGCTTTGGCCAGACCTCACCAAGATGTTTCAAGTCTCATTTAAGAGAGGAAAATGGCATAACAGTTATCACCATCATATGTCCAGTCCAGTTTTGATCTTGATCCTGGGAGTTGTAGTTTTGCTTTGGCCAGACCTCACCAAGTTGTTTTGAGTCTCATTTAAGAGAGGAAAATGGCACAACAGTTATCATCATCATCATCATATGTCCAGTCCAGTTTTGATCTTGATCCTGGGAGTTGTAGTTTTGCTTTGGCCAGACCTCACCAAGATGTTTCAAGTCTCATTTAAGAGAGGAAAATGGCACAACAGTTATCATCATCATCATCATATGTCCAGTCCAGTTTTGATCTTGATCCTGGGAGTTGTAGTTTTGCTTTGGCCAGACCTCACCAAGATGTTTCAAGTCTCATTTAAGAGAGGAAAATGGCATAACAGTTATCACCATCATATGTCCAGTCCAGTTTTGATCTTGATCCTGGGAGTTGTAGTTTTGCTTTGGCCAGACCTCACCAAGTTGTTTTGAGTCTCATTTAAGAGAGGAAAATGGCACAACAGTTATCATCATCATCATCATATGTCCAGTCCAGTTTTGATCTTGATCCTGGGAGTTGTAGTTTTGCTTTGGCCAGACCTCACCAAGATGTTTCAAGTCTCATTTAAGAGAGGAAAATGGCATAACAGTTATCACCATCATATGTCCAGTCCAGTTTTGATCTTGATCCTGGGAGTTGTAGTTTTGCTTTGGCCAGACCTCACCAAGTTTCTTTGAGTCTCATTTAAGGGAGGAAAATGGCATAACAGTTATCATCATCATCATCATGTGTCCATGGGGGGGAAAAAATTAATGAAACATTAAGAGACAATTAGAGAATGGGCCAACAATGGTTCGAATTACATTGCTGGTTGAGCTGTGAGACAATATCTCGGAATGCGTATCAAAAAGCGAGAACAATCCGAAATAATTCTGATATACGATTCAAAACGATTTTTTGGACATGTCTAGTGTCCAGTCCAGCTTTGATTTTGATCCCAGGAGTTGTAGTTTTGCTTTGGTCAGACCTCACCAAGCTGCTTTAAATCTTCCTTAAAAATAGAAAGCAAGATAATGGTGATGATGAATATCTAGAGACATAATAAAAGTGAAAATATGTATATGTGGCTGGGTTGTCCACTTGCACAGACAAGCTCCTGCCTTCCTTTCTTTTCTTTTAAATTGCGATCTTTTCCATTCCGTAGGTGAGCGAATTAAAGAGCGGGCGACAAAATGTGGAATTTTTGTTTTCATTCTATAAAATGTGGAAGAGGGGAAAGAAAGAAAGGGACTTGCAATGCTTTCACAACAGAGGAAATGCTTATGCATTTTATATAGCGCAGCTAAATAATTCATGGGGATGTACAAGAGGCGTCTCGTTTGCTCTTCCAGCTGGTGACATTGCAGGAAAGGTGGAAATGTTGTTCCAGCACTTTCTCGCCCGTTTCCCATATGTCTCCACTCTTCCCAACCGGAGCCGTTGCCTTTAATTGAGAAAAATGGGATTTGGGTTCAATGGTGGCAGCTCCATTTAGGCCTTCCAGACTCCACGAAGAATGGCTGCAAGTCATTCCCCTTTTAATAGGGACGCTTATGGATTACATTTGTTTGCGCCGTTGTGCACCTCCGAGTCACATCCCAATGGTATCTGACTCTGGGGGTTGGTGCTCATCTCCATTCCTAAGCCAAAGAGCCGGTGTTGTCAGTATACACTTCCAAGGTCATGTGGCCACTGGAGCACCGTTTCCTTCCTGCCGGAGCAGTACCTATTGATCTACTCACGTTTGCATGTCTTCGAACTACTAGGTTGGCAGAAGCTGTGGCTAGCTATGGGAGCTCACTCTACTCCGGGTTTCCAAACTTCCAACCTTTTGATCAGCAAGTTCCGCAGCTCAGCGGTTTAACTGGGACTTGCCTTAGACCAGTGGTTCCCAAACATTTTTGATCTACCACCCCCTTTCCAGAAAAAATATGACTCAGTGCCCCCTGGAAAGTGGGGCGTGGCTTAGAGGGGTGGGCATGGCTCCTGCTCAAGAGGGCGGGGCTGAGCCTCTCCCCTAGTCCAAGATGCAGGGCTGCGAGGGGGAGGTGGGCGGGGCCACAATTGGGCGGCCAGGACTGGGATGGGCGGAGTTACGAGCTCTGAGGCAGGGCTGAGCTTCTATCCCTGTCCTGTGGTGCTTGTCAGGACACAGGAGGCGGGGCTAGAGGAGGGGGCGGGGCCTCTTCCCAAGTGCCTGACGGGGCTGAACCTCTATGCCCCGCCCCCCTGTTCTAACAAGCGCCTCAGGGGAGGTATACAGAGGCTCAGCCCTGTCTTGCGCTCTTAGGAAGAGGCCCCGCCCCCACCCCTAGCCCCGCCCTTTAGTCCTAAAAGACCTCTCAGGAGAGGTATAGAGGCTCAGCCCTATCTTGGGCCCTTGGAAGGAGGCCCCGCCCCCTTCCCTAGCTCCGCCCTCTGCGTCCCAACAAGCGCCTCAAGAGAGGTATATATTCTCAGCCCTGACTCAGTCTCTTGGTAAGAAGCCACGCCCACTCCTCTAGCTCCGCCCCCTGTGTCCTAACAGGCGCCTCAGGAGAGGTATAGATGCTCAGCCCTGACTCAGTCTCTTGGTAAGAAGCCACGCCCAGTCCTCTAGCTCCGCCCCCTGTGTCCTAACAGGCACCTCAGGAGAGGTATATATTCTCAGCCCTGACTCAGTCTCTTGGTAAGTAGCCACGCCCAGTCCTCTAGCTCCGCCCCCTGTGTCCTAACAGGCACCTCAGGAGAGGTATAGATGCTCAGTCCTGACTCAGGCTCTTGGGAAGAAGCCACGCCCACTCCTCTAGCTCCGCCCCCTGTGTCCTAACAGGCGCCTCAGGAGAGGTATAGAGGCTCAGGCCTGACTCAGTCTCTTGGTAAGAAGCCACGCGCAGTCCTCTAGCTCCGCCCCCTGTGTCCTAACAGGCGCCTCAGGAGAGGTATAGATGCTCAGCCCTGACTCAGGCTCTTGGGAAGAAGCCACGCCCACTCCTTTAGCTCCGCCCCTTGTGTCCTAACAGGCGCCTCAGGAGAGGTATAGATGCTCAGCCCTGACTCAGGCTCTTGGGAAGAAGCCACGCCCACTCCTTTAGCTCCGCCCCCTGTGTCCTAACAGGCGCCTCAGGAGAGGTATAGATGCTCAGCCCTGACTCAGGCTCTTGGGAAGAAGCCACGCCCACTCCTCTAGCTCCGCCCCCTGTGTCCTAACAGGCACCTCAGGAGAGGTATAGAGGCTCAGCCCTGACTCAGGCTCTTGGGAAGTAGCCACGCCCACTCCTCTAGCTCCGCCCCCTGTGTCCTAACAGGCGCCTCAGGAGAGGTATAGAGGCTCAGCCCTGACTCAGGCTCTTGGGAAGAAGCCACGCCCACTCCTCTAGCTCCGCCCCCTGTGTCCTAACAGGCGCCTCAGGAGAGGTATAGAGGCTCAGCCCTGACTCAGGCTCTTGGGAAGAAGCCACGCCCACTCCTCTAGCTCCGCCCCCTGTGTCCTAACAGGCACCTCAGGAGAGGTATAGAGGCTCAGCCCTGACTCAGGCTCTTGGGAAGTAGCCACGCCCACTCCTCTAGCTCCGCCCCCTGTGTCCTAACAGGCGCCTCAGGAGAGGTATAGAGGCTCAGCCCTGACTCAGGCTCTTGGGAAGAAGCCACGCCCACTCCTCTAGCTCCGCCCCCTGTGTCCTAACAGGCGCCTCAGGAGAGGTATAGAGGCTCAGCCCTGACTCAGGCTCTTGGGAAGAAGCCACGGGCTTAATTTGTAAAATCATAACCTAATTTGATGTTTAACAAGCTTTTTTCCTAATCCCTCCTTATTATCCAAGATATTCGCTTATCCAAGGTTCTGCCGGCCCATTTAGTTTGGATAAGTGAGACTCTACTGTACTTGAGCTTTCTCTGTTTGATTCTATATTGTAGAATGCATGCAGTTTGGGTGCTATGTGTGAACGCTATAAAGTCATAGGAATCATAGTTTTCCAAGGTCTCTACGGTAGGATGAATGCAATCTGGCACCACTTTGACTGCTAGAGCGATAGGTCTTGGGAATCATAGTTTTACAAGGTCTTGTGCTTTTTCTGGCTGATTCTCTACTGTGGAATGAGTGCAGTTTGCCTCTCGCCTGCTTTCCTTGCTTCCTCCCTCCCTTTCTCTCCTCCTGCCAAGAAGAGAAGCGGAGATGGACAACTTCAATTAAAAACCCTTCTCTCTCCTCCTTTGTTGTTGTTGTTGTGTCTCAGCCTCCAACAAGGCAGGATGATTAATTTCGTGAAGACCAGAAGGGAAATCGGCAGCTTCCATCTGATTCCCTGTTTTTAAAAAAGGAGCAAGTCCTTCTGGCAGGCCTGCAAGAGAAGGCGCAAATAGTCACATCCTTGCGTCCTATGAAAAGTTTCAGACTGCACTACTTAAGGAGCAGCTATACCATGGAAGGAATCCTGGGATTTGTGGTTCGGAGAAAGCAAAAGGCCTCATAAAGCTACAACTCCCAGGAATCTCTAGATTGAGCCATGGTAGTTATAGTTAAAGTGGGATTGAATTGCATTAATTCTGCACTCACATATAGGAAGGATTCTGTGTTGTCTACCAGTAGCTAATCCTTTCTATCACTATACATGTATTTTTATAGGCCCGTAGCTAATCCTTTCTAGCTCTATACTGCCCTCTTATGGTTGCATCTGTGTACTTCATACATACATCCCTACATGCCAGCAGCTAATCCTTTCTGTCTATGCCCTGCCCTCTTGTGGTTGTATTTAAGCACTGGACACATACATCCCTATATAGACCAGATGCTACTCTATACCGCCCTCTTGTGGTTGCCTTTGTATACACACACCCCTATAGACCAGCAGCTAATCCTTTCTATCTCTATACTGCCCTCTTGTGGATACCTCTGTATATGTACATCTCTGTAGGCCAGGAGCTAATCCTTTCTATCTCTGTACTGCCCTCTTGTGGTTACCTCTATATACATATAATCCTATATGCCAGCAGCTAATCCTTTCTATCTATATACTACCCTCTTGTGGATACCTCTGTATACGTACATCTCCAGCAGCTAATCCTTTCTATCTCTATATTGCCCTCTTGTGGTTGCCCCTGTATGCATGTATCTTTATAGGCCAGGAGCTAATCCTTTCTATCTATACCCTGCCCTCTTGTGGTTGCATTAGAGCACTGCATACATACATACCTAGAGAGTTAGGAGCTAATCCTTTCTATCTATACCCTGCCCTCTTGTGTTTGAATTTGAGCACTGTGTATCTATATACCTAGAGAATCAGGAGCTAATCCTTTCTATATACTGCACTCTTGTGGTTGCATTAGAGCACTGCATACATACATACTTAGAGAATCAGGAGCTAATCCTTTCTATATACTGCACTCTTGTGGTTGCATTAGAGCACTGCATACCTACATACCTAGAGAATCAGGAGCAAATCCTTTCTATCTATACCCTGCCCTCTTGTGGTTGCATTAGAGCAGTGCATACATACATCCCTAGAGAGTCAGGAGCTAATCCTTTCCATCTATAGCCTGCCCTTTTGTGGTTGCATTAGAGCACTGAGTACATACATACCTAGAGAATCAGGAGCTAATCCTTTCTATATACTGCGCTCTTGTGGTTGCATTAGAGCACGGCATACCTACCTATCTAGAGAATCAGGAGCTAATCCTTTCTATCTATGCCCTGCCCTTTTGTGGTTGCATTAGAGCACTGAGTACATACATACCTAGAGAATCAGGAGCTAATCCTTTCTATATACTGCGCTCTTATGATGCATTAGAGCACTGCATACCTACCTACCTAGAGAATCAGGAGCTAATCCTTTCTATCTATACCCTGCCCTCTTGTGGTTGCTTTTGAGCACTGCGTACATACATACCTAGAGGATCAGGAGCTAATCCTTTCTATCTCTATATTGCCCTCTTGTGGTTGCCCCTGTATGCATGTATCTTTATAGGCCAGGAGCTAATCCTTTCTATCTATATCCTGCCCTCTTGTGGTTACATTAGAACAGTGCATACATACATACCTAGAGAGTCAGGAGCTAATCCTTTCTATCTATACCCTGCGGTTGAATTTGAGCACTGCTTATATACATACCTAGAGAGTCAGGAGCTAATCCTTTCTATCTATACCCTGCGGTTGAATTTGAGCACTGCTTATATACATACCTAGAGGGTCAGGAGCTAATCCTTTCTATCTATACCCTGCGGTTGAATTTGAGCACTGCTTATATACATACCTAGAGGGTCAGGAGCTAATCCTTTCTATCTATACCCTGCGGTTGAATTTGAGCACTGCTTATATACATACCTAGAGGGTCAGGAGCTAATCCTTTCTATCTATACCCTGCGGTTAAATTTGAGCACTGCTTATATACATACCTAGAGGGTCAGGAGCTAATCCTTTCTATCTATACCCTGCGGTTGAATTTGAGCACTGCTTATATACATACCTAGAGAGTCAGGAGCTAATCCTTTCTATCTATACCCTGCGGTTGAATTTGAGCACTGCTTATATACATACCTAGAGGGTCAGGAGCTAATCCTTTCTATCTATACCCTGCGGTTGAATTTGAGCACTGCGTATATGCATACCTAGAGAGTCAGGAGCTAATCCTTTCTATATACTGCCCTCTTGTGGTTGCCTCTGTATACATCCATCTATCCATCCAATCCAAGAAGGAAGGCACAATCCAATCACTCCTGAATGGATGGCCATCCAGCAGAAGCTTCAAGGTCTCCAGAGATCGAGACCCCAACATACTCTAAAGAAACTATCTTTCACTGTTGAACGGTTCTGAGCACCAGCAAGTTCTTCCTAATGTTTAGTTGGATTCCATCCCGAGTCCCAACATATTTCTTTTGTCTCTTTTCTTTGTCGAGCGTCGCCTTGGCCTCAGTTCTTCCTCCTCCCTTTCCTGGCCCGGCACCAAGTGCTGTCTTCCTCCCAAGGGCTTCCGGAGAAAGCAGGAATTTAATATTAAAAGGATTCGGCTCTCCGGGGACCAGAGACAGCATGCTAAATGGCGTTTGCAATCTGGCGGACAGAGAGGAGCTTTTCTCCCCTGCATCCCAGAACGCGGAACCTGAAAACAAAGCAAAACGGAGCCCGGAGACAATGCTTTCCCGTCCCCTGCAAGAATGCCAAGTTTTATTTTCGCCTATGTATTTTTGTGCTACATAGGCTCTTCCGTGACTTGATGGATCTGGACTACACTTGGCACACATATCCTTCATTACCCAACTTAAAATCATTGTGGGGTTTCAATGAGGAAATCCACCCCTAAAAGGGCTTCAACTTGTAATAAATAGAAAGGATTAGCTACCATCCTAGAGATATGCAGTGCTTGGATCCAACCACAAGAGGGAAGTATATAGAAATTATTAGCTCCTGATTTTCTAGGTATGTATGTACACTGTGCTCAAATGTAACCACAAGAGGGCAGGGTACAGATAGAAAGGATTAGCTCCTGGTCTATAAAGATACGTGTATACAGGGGCAACCACAAGAGACCAATATAGAGGTAGAAAGGATTAGCTGCTGTCCTGTAAGCACATAAGAGGGCAGTATAGGGGCAATATAGAGATAGAAAGGATTAGCTGCTGGCCTATAAAGATATGTGTATACAGGGACAACCACAAGAGGGCAATATAGAGATAGAAAGGATTAGCTGCTGGACTATAAGGATACGTGTATACAGGGGCAACCACAAGAGGACAATATAGATATAGAAAGGATTAGCTGCTGGCCTATAAAGATATGTGTATACAGGGGCAACCACAAGATGGCAATATAAAGATAGAAAGGATTAGCTGCTGGCCTATAAATGTACGTATATACAGGGGCAACCACAAGAGGGAAATCTAGAGGTAGAAAGGATTAGCGGCTGGCCTATAAAGATACGTGTAAACAGGGGCAACCACAAGAGAGCAATATAAAGATAGAAAGGATTAGCTGCTGGACTATAAGGATACGTGTACACAGAGGCAACCACAAGAGGGTAATATAAAGATAGAAAGGATTAGTTGCTGGCCTATAAAGATATGTGTACACAGGGACAACCACAAGAGGGCAATATAGAGGTAGAAAGGATTAGTTGCTGGAATATAGGGTCCCTGCGGTCTCTTCCAACTCTTTAAACACAGATTGGATAACCATCTATCAAGTGTTCAATGCAAGATTTCCAACTGAAAACAGGTTGCTTTCCTTCATTCTCCAGCGGAGACGCACCTGAAATTTCACCACTTGTCAAGTTTGCTCCTTTTACGCAATAGAGGATTTTGCCGTTCTTTCTCTTTTCGGTGCAAAGAAAGCAACCTGAGCTTGAACAACAGGCGCGAAGAGCTTTTTTTGCGGCCTATCTGTTTTCCGAGAGGCAATTTGCAAAGGCAACGAAGGAGAGGAGGGTTTGGAAAATGAGAACAAATGCTTCCTGTCTGCGCTTTGCAAGAAGGATGGCTTGAGAAACGGTTGCTTGGCTCAGCAAAGATGAGGAAAGCACACTCTTTAAAGTTGGTAAAGTAAACTTCGGATGCGTCTTGATTGGAGAATTAATGCAGTTTGGCACCACGTGAACTGCCATAGCTTAACGCCATGGTTTCCTGGCAGTTATAGTTTGGCAAGGCTTTCACCTTCTCTAGGGCCTCAATAAACTACAACTTCTAGGATATATTTCTGGCGCAAGTATGTGGGCGGAATATTTAAAATAGCATAAAATACTATATGACTATGGATTATTGTTATCTTTATTATATTTTATTTGTTTATATTTTTATTATTAGGTTACATTATTATTTAATATGTTAATATTTGGCTTAATTCTACTTTAATGTTTATGGTTTTTGCGGCACACAAATAAATATGATTTATTTATTTCGTGTCAAAAGCATTGCATAATAAATACATTTTAAAATGATGAAAATAAATATGATAATAAGGATGCGTTGTCGAAGGCTTTCATGGCTGGAATCACTGGGTTGCTGTGAATTTTCTGGGCTGTCTGGCCATGTTCCAGAAGCATTCTCTCCTGACGTTTCAGCCACATCTATGGCAAGCATCCTCGGAGGTTGTGAAGTCTGTTGGAAACTAGACAAGTGGAGTTTATATGTACAGTAGAGTCTCACTTATCCAAGCTAAACGGGCCAACAGAAGCCTGGATAAGCAAATATCTTGGATAATAAGGAGGGATTAAGGAAAAGCCTATTAAACATAAAATTAGGTTATGATTTTACAAATTAAGCACCAAAACATCATGTTATACAACAAATTTGACAGAAAAAGTAGTTCATTACACATTAATGCTATGTAGTAATTACTGTATTTACGAATTTAGCACCAAAATATCACGATATATTGAAAACATTGACTACAAAAATGGCTTGGATAAGCGAGGCTTGGATAAGTGAGACTCTACTGTATCTGTGGAATAATGTCCAGGGTGGGAGAAATAGCTATTGTCTGTTGGAAGCAAGCGTGAATGTTGCAATTGGCCTCCTTGGGTAGCACTGAATGGCCTTGCAGCTTCAAAGCCTGGCTGCTTCCTGCCTGGGGAGAATCCTTTGTTGGGAGGTGTTAGCTGGCCCTGATGGTTTCTAACACTCTAAAATCAGGACAGTAAATAAAAAACGACACTCAGAAAACATAAGAATGCCAGACATGAAACAATCAGGGCCAGCTAACACCTCCCAGCAAAGGATTCCCCCATGCAGGAAGCAACCAGGCTTTGATGAATGCAGTTTGACTCCACCATGGCTCAATACTATGGGAATCTGGAAGTTGTACTTTGACAAGGTTTTAATCCTCCTCTGCCCAAAAAAAAGTGCTAATTACAATTCCCACTTAAAGTGGGGTCATCATGCAGTAGCCAGAAAGGGCTAGAGACCTTGGGAAACTACAACTCCCAGGACTCCATGGGATCGAGCTATAGCACTAAGAGCTGTGTCTAAAGTGCACTACAACTCCCAGGATCCCCATTGAACTGTGCCAAATATGCATTCATTCATTCATTCATTCAGCAGTGTAAATGCTCCCAGCTGGGCGGATTGTGGTAAGTAAGTGACATATTCCCTGAAATACAAATATAGTTTGGAAAGTTTTTGGAGTGAACCGTCAGCCGGATGATTGACGCGTCGCCGATTCGGGAGGCGGCAAGAGGGACCCGGGGCACATGCAGAGATAACGGGCTGCCTTCCTGCAGGATTTAAGCACCATCAGGCAATAAATACATGTGTGTGTGTGTATAAATATATATATTCTTCTCTCTCCCCCCAGATCTTCAAGGTTACAAGAGAGACGTGTGCGGAATGGGAGAAGAAAACAATGCCGCCAACATGAGAATAGTAAGTGAGTTGAATGAAGATTATTATTATTATTATTATTATTGTATGACACAGCAAACAAGATAGGTATGCTGGAATTCGTATCACAAAATCACAAGTCGAACACTTCCCAAGTGTCTAGGACTGTGTGTGGTTCGAATCTGCAAGACGGGGTGAGCTCCCATCTGTCAGCCCCAGCTTTGTATGTGGGGACACAGGATAGTAACGCATCTGGGTGTCCCCTGGGCAACGTCTTTGTAGACAGCTGATTGTCTCACACCAGACGTGACTTGTTGTATGTTAGCTTCTGACATGATTTTTTTAAAAATGCTATGTGGGTCATAGGAATTGTAGTTTTACAAGTATTACTTCTCCACTGGAGTTCTGACACAATAAAAAAACTCAAAAAGCCAAAAATTACCATAAATGCCCCATATCAACAGACATTGCATCTGTGGATCCAACATTGCCCTCTGGTAGCCATGCCAGTCTTCGAACCACTAGCCATGCTGGCAAATCTAGCTGGCCATCTGTCAGGAGGGATCGGATGTGTCTCTCTGTATGGCAGGAAAGGATTGGACTGTATTCTCGAGTTGGTTCCTTCCAGCTCAAGAATAGATTCGTCCGTCATATTCCTGCTATATTGAAGAGCCTTAATCCAAGACCGAGAGAATGTGACTTTCCCATTGGGTCTCCGTGGCTGAGCGGAGATCTGAATCCAGGTCTCCCAAATCACACAAACACATTGCAGATCGAAAGCCTGTGTTTATACCATCTTTCCGACGGGAATTTTGCTGACGGAGGCACTTTGCCGTTGGCTGCCACGGCGGGGAATTAATTCCCACTGCGATTGCGGCAGAATTAATCACTCCTTCCTCTCCGTCTCTCCAATGATTCCCGTCTTGGTTTCTGGCCATCGTCAGGTTGATCTCACTCGAAGCAAAAAGCTCATATTTAGTAAAGTGATCAGGATTTCCACCACTGCATTGCCATTTAGGGTGCAGCTACACTGTGGAATTGATTCTGTTTGATACCACTTGAACTGCCATGGCTCAAGGTGACGGGATCCTGGGAGTTGTAGCTTCACCAAGGTCTTCACCTTTCTCTGATGCATCTAAGACCTTGTCAAACTACAACTTCCAGGATCGCATAGTAAAACTGATTCTGTTTGATGCCACTTGAACTGCCATGGCTCAAGGCGACGGGATCCTGGGAGTTGTAGTTTCACCAACTCCTTCAGCCTTCTCTGGATGAATCTAAGACCTTGTCAAACTACAACTCCAGGATCCCATAGTAAAACTGATTCCGTTTGATGCTACTTGAACTGCCTTGGCTCAAAGTGATGGGAGTTGTAGTTTTGCCAAGGCCTTCACCCTACTCTGGGTGCATCTTCTGTGGCAGGAGAGGCTCAATACCTTATCAAACTACAACTCCCAGGATCCCATAGTAAAACTGATTCCATTTGATGCCACTTGAACTGCCATGGCTCAAGGCGACGGGATCCTGGGAGTTGTAGTTTCGCCAAGGCCTTCACCCTTCTCTGGGTGCATCTCCACTGTGCAGTTTGGCCCCTTTTGAACTGCCGTGGCTCAGTGCAATAAGATCCTGGGAGTTGTAGTTTCCCAAGTTCTGTAGTCTACTCTGTCTCTGGGTGCAAACTACAACTCCCTGGGTTCCATCTCATTGCATTACAGTGGGATCAGGCTGAGTTCACTCGACCATCTATTATTATTATTATTATTATTATTATTATTATTATTATTATTATTATTATTATTTTATTATGACACAGCAAACAAGATAGATATGCTGGATTTCGTATCACAAAATCACAAGTCGAACACTTCCCAAGTGTCTAGGACTGTGTGATGTATTTTCGGATGATGTGCACAGATCCCAGTCGGGTGGCCTCTTGCAGTTGGCAGATCGTAATTTTGTCAATGTCTATTGTTTCCAAATGCCGGCTGAGATCTTTTGGCACGGCACCCAGTGTGCCCATCACCACCGGGACCACCTGCACTGGTTTCTCCAGAGTCTTTGCAGTTCAATCTTGAGGTCCTGAGAGCGGCTGAGTTTTTCCTGTTGTTTTTCGTCAATGCGACTGTCACCTGGGATGGCGACATCAATGATCCAAACCTTTTTCTTTTCCACAACTGTGATATCTGGTGTGTTGTGTTCCAGAACTTGTCAGTCTGGATTTGGAAGTCCCACAGTATCTTTGCATGTTCATTTTCCAATACTTTTGCAGGTTTGTGATCCCACCAGTTCTTGGGCCTGGGCTGTGGCGCAGGCGGGAGAGCAAGCCAGCTACAATTAACTGCAATGAATCACTCTGACCAGGAGGTCATGAATTCGAAGCCGCTTGGAGCCTATGTTTGTTTGTTTTTGTTCTATGTTAATAGGCATTGAATGTTTGCCTATATGTGTAATGTGATCTGCCCTGAGTCCCCTTTGGGGTGAGAAGGGCAGAATATAAATGCTGTAAATAAATTTACTGCTGGAAGGTGGTACTTGAGGCATAAGTTCCAATGAATCATTTGGGCCACATAGTTGTGCCTCTGTTTGTAGTCTGTCTGTGCAATTTTCTTACAGCAGCTGAGGATATGATCAATGGTTTCGTCGGTTTCCTTGCACAGTCTGCATTTTGGGTCATCGGCTGATTTTTCGATCTTGGCCTTAATTGCCTTTGTCCTGATGTCTTGCTCTTGGGCTGCAAGGATCAGGCCTTCTGTCTCCTTCTTCAGGGTCCCATTCGTGAGCCAGAGCCAGGTCTTCTCCTTATCAGCTTTTCCTTCAATTTTGTCAAGGAACTTTCCATGCAATGTTTTGTTGTGCCAGCTGTCAGCTCTAGTTTGTAGTGCGGTTTTCTTGTACTGGTTTTTGTTGTGTCAGCTGTCAGCTCTAGTTTGTAGTGCGGTTTTCTTGTACTGGTTTTTTGTCTGCTGTGCTTTCAGGAGTTTCTGATTTTTGACTTATTATTATTATTATTATTATTATTATTATTATTATTATTGCCAAACACTACAAGGGACTACTGACTTGGGGGCGGAAAAAAAAGTAACTTTTCCAGCCTGGCTCGGTGTTTTGTGCGTGGAAACAATCAAGACCGGGAGGCGCGGCGGAGGAGTGATCAAGGAAAAGGTTAGGGCCGCTGAGTGCTTGAGTCAATAATGCATGGCTCGGATGAACAGCCTACTGTACTTGCCTGGGCCGAATCAATAATACATTTTCATGCTCAACTTTTTAATCCTCAAAACAACTACATCAAAAATTTCGCACTCGGCTGCCCCTGGAAATCAATAATAAAAAGGTCTCTCTCTCTCTTTGCTTTCCCATTCTCTCTCTTTCTCTCTGCCTATTATTTAGCAAATTTAATTAAAAGCAGAATCAATTCTTGGCCCAGTGGCACCGGGGGAAAGGCACACACAATTGTCTGGGAACTGTAGTTTTCCAAGGTCTTGAGTTGCCTCGGCCAAAGAGGACTGGTGTAACCAAAAACTTATATAAACTGCTTATGGGATCCTGGGAGTTATAGTTTTCCATGGTTTGGGGGTCTTCTCGGATAAACTACAACTCTCAGTTTAGCCTCCATGGCTCAAAGCTATGCAATCCTGGGAGTTGTAGTTTCCCAAGGATTGAGTATGCTCGGCTAAACTACACATTGCAATTTGGTCTCCATGGCTGAATGCTATGCAATCCTGGGAACTGTAGTTTCCCAAGGATTGAGTATTCTCGACTAAACTACAACTCCCAATTTAGCCTCCATGGCTCAATGCAATGCAATCCTGGGAGCTGTAGTTTCCCAAGGATTGAGTATTCTCGACTAAACTACAAATCCCAATTTAGTCTCCATGGCTCAATGCTATGCAATCCTGGGAGTTGTAGGTTCCCAAGGATTGAGTATTCTCGACTAAACTACAAATCCCAATTTAGCCTCCATGGCTCAAAGCTATGCAATTCTGGGAGTTGTAGTTTCCCAAGGATTGAGTATTCTCGACTAAACTACAAATCCCAATTTAGTCTCCATGGCTCAATGCTATGCAATCCTGGGAGTTGTAGTTTCCCAAGGATTGAGTATTCTCGGCTAAACTACAAATCCCAATTTAGCCTCCATGGCTCAAAGCTATGCAATTCTGGGAGTTGTAGTTTTTT